>NW_027206882.1:0-171143 GCF_032191515.1 Phaenicophaeus curvirostris | reverse complement strand
GCAAAGAGGGGCGGACAAGGCAAAGAGGGCGGACAAGGCAAAGAGGGGCGGCGACAAGGGCAAAGCAGGGGCGGACAAGGGCAAAGAGGGGCGGACAAGGGCAAAGAGGGCGGACAAGGGCAAAGAGGGGCGGACAAGGGCAAAGAGGGGCGGACAAGGGCAAAGAGGGGCGGACAAGGGCGGAGAATACGGGGACAAGGGCAAAGAGGGGCGGACAAGGGCGGAGAATGGGACAAGGCAAGAGGGCGACAAGGGCAAAGAGGGGCGGACAAGGGCAAAGAGGGCGGACAAGGGCAAAGAGGGGCGGACAAGGGCAAAGAGGGGCGCACAAGGGGCAAAGAGGGGCGCGACAAGGGCAAAGAGGGGCGACAAGGGAAGGGAGGGAGGGGGCGGGGGACAAGGGACAAAGAGGGGCGGACAAGGGCAGAGGAATACGGGACAAGGGCAAAGAGGGGCGGACAAGGGGCGGAGAATACGGGACAAGGGCAAAGAGGGGCGGACAAGGGCAAAGAGGGGCGGACGAAGGGGCGAGAGACGGGACAAGGGCAAGAGGGCGGACAGGGCAAAGAGGGGCGACAAGGGCAAAGAGGGCGGACAAGGGCAAGAGGGGCGGACAAGGGCAAAGAGGGCGGACAGGGCAAAGAGGGCGGACAAGGGCAAAGAGGGGCGGACAAGGGAGAGGGCGGACAAGGGCAAAGAGGGGCGGACAAGGGCAAAGAGGGCGGACAAGGGCAAAGAGGGGCGGACAAGGGCAAAGAGGGGGCGGACAAGGGGCAAAGAGGGGCGGACAAGGGCAAAGAGGGGCGGACAAGGGCAAAGAGGGGCGGACAGGGCAAAGAGGGGCGGACAAGGGCAAAGAGGGGCGGACAAGGGCAAAGAGGGGCGGACAAGGGCGAGAAGAGGGCGGACAAGGGCAAAGAGGGGCGGACAAGGCGGAGAATACGGGACAAGGCAAAGAGGGCGGACAAGGGCAAAGAGGGGGCGGACAAGGGCAAAGAGGGGCGGACAAGGGCAAAGAGGGGCGGACAAGGGCAAAGAGGGGCGGACAAGGGCAAAGAGGGGCGGACAAGGGCAAAGAGGGGCGGACAAGGGCAAAGAGGGCGGACAAGGGCAAAGAGGGGCGGACAAGGGCAAAGAGGGGCGGACAAGGGCAAAGAGGGGCGGACAAGGGCGAAAGAGGGGCGGACAAGGGCAAAGAGGGGCGGACAAGGGCAAAGAGGGGCGGACAAGGGCAAAGAGGGGCGGACAAGGGCAAAGAGGGGCGGACAAGGGCAAAGAGGGGCGGACAAGGGCAAAGAGGGGCGGACAAGGGCAAAGAGGGGCGGACAAGGGCAAAGAGGGGCGGACAAGGCGGAGAATACGGGACAAGGGCAAAGAGGGGGCGGACAAGGGCGAGAATACGGGACAAGGGCAAAGAGGGGCGGACAAGGGCGGAGAATAGGCGACAAGGGCAAAGAGGGGCGACAAGGGCAAAGAGGGGCGGACAAGGGCAAAGAGGGGCGGGACAAGGCAAAGAGGGCGGACAAGGGCAAAGAGGGGCGGACAAGGGCAAAGAGGGGCGGACAAGGGCAAAGAGGGGCGGACAAGGGCAAAGAGGGGCGGACAAGGGCAAAGAGGGGCGGACAAGGGCAAAGAGGGGCGGACAAGGGCAAAGAGGGCGGACAAGGGCAAAGAGGGGCGGACAAGGGCAAAGAGGGGCGGACAAGGGCAAAGAGGGGCGGACAAGGCGGAGAATAGGCGGACAAGGGCAAAGAGGGGCGGACAAGGCAAAGAGGGGCGGACAAGGGCAAAGAGGGGCGGACAAGGGCAAAGAGGGGCGGACAAGGCAAAGAGGGGCGGACAAGGGCAAAGAGGGGCGGACAAGGGCAAAGAGGGGCGGACAAGGGCAAAGAGGGGCGGACAAGGGCAAAGAGGGGCGGACAAGGGCAAAGAGGGGCGGACAAGGGCAAAGAGGGGCGGACAAGGGCAAAGAGGGGCGGACAAGGGCAAAGAGGGGCGGACAAGGGCAAAGAGGGGCCGGACAAGGGCAAAGAGGGCGCGGACCAAGGGCGGAGAATAGGGCGGACAAGGCAAAGAGGGGCGGACAAGGGCAAAGAGGGGCGGACAAGGGCAAAGAGGGGCGGACAAGGGCAAAGAGGGGCGGACAAGGGCAAAGAGGGGCGGACAAGGGCAAAGAGGGGCGGACAAGGCAAAGAGGGGCGGACAAGGGCGAAAAGGGGCGGACAAGGGCAAAGAGGGGCGGACAAGGGCAAAGAGGGGCGGACAAGGGCAAAGAGGGGGCGGACAAGGGCAAAGAGGGGCGGACAAGGGCAAAGAGGGGCGGACAAGGGCAAAGAGGGGCGGACAAGGGCAAAGAGGGGCGGACAAGGGCAAAGAGGGGCGGACAAGGGCAAAGAGGGGGCGGACAAGGCAAAGAGGGCGGACAAGGGCGGAGAATACGGGACAAGGGCAAAGAGGGGCGGACAAGGGCAAAGAGGGGCGGACAAGGGCAAAGAGGGGCGGACAAGGGCAAAGAGAGGGGCGGACAAGGCAAAGAGGGGCGGACAAGGGCAAAGAGGGGGCGGACAAGGGCAAAGAGGGGCGGACAAGGGCAAAGAGGGGCGGACAAGGGCAAAGAGGGGCGGACAAGGGCAAAGAGGGCGGACAAGGGCAAAGAGGGGCGGACAAGGGCAAAGAGGGGCGGACAAGGGCAAAGAGGGGCGGACAAGGCAAAGAGGGGCGGACAAGGGCAAAGAGGGGCGGACAAGGGCAAAGAGGGGCGGACAAGGGCAAAGAGGGGCGGACAAGGGCAAAGAGGGGCGGACAAGGGCAAAGAGGGGCGGACAAGGGCAAAGAGGGGCGGACAAGGCAAAGAGGGGGCGACAAGGGCAAAGAGGGGCGGACAAGGGCAAAGAGGGGCGGACAAGGGCAAAGAGGGGCGGACAAGGGCAAAGAGGGGCGGACAAGGGCAAAGAGGGGCGGACAAGGGCCAAGAGGGGCGGACAAGGGCAAAGAGGGGCGGACAAGGGCAAAGAGGGGCGGACAAGGGCAAAGAGGGGCGGACAAGGGCAAAGAGGGGCGGACAAGGGCAAAGAGGGGCGGACAAGGGCAAAGAGGGGCGGACAAGGGCAAAGAGGGGCGGACAAGGGCAAAGAGGGGCGGACAAGGGCCAAAGAGGGGCGGACAAGGGCAAAGAGGGGCGGACAAGGGCAAAGAGGGGCGGACAAGGGCAAAGAGGGGCGGACAAGGGCAAAGAGGGGCGGACAAGGGCAAAGAGGGGCGGACAAGGGCAAAGAGGGGCGGACAAGGGCAAAGAGGGGCGGACAAGGGCAAAGAGGGGCGGACAAGGGCAAAGAGGGGCGGACAAGGGCAAAGAGGGGCGGACAAGGGCAAAGAGGGGCGGACAAGGGCAAAGAGGGGCGGACAAGGCGAGATACGGGACAAGGGCAAGAGGGGCGGACAAGGGCAAAGAGGGGCGGACAAGGGCAAAGAGGGGCGGACAAGGGCAAAGAGGGGCGGACAAGGGCAAAGAGGGGCGGACAAGGGCAAAGAGGGGCGGACAAGGGCAAAGAGGGGCGGACAAGGGCAAAGAGGGGCGGACAAGGGCAAAGAGGGGCGGACAAGGGCAAAGAGGGGCGGACAAGGGCAAAGAGGGGCGGACAAGGGCAAAGAGGGGCGGACAAGGGCAAAGAGGGGCGGACAAGGGCAAAGAGGGGCGGACAAGGGCAAAGAGGGGCGGACAAGGGGCAAAGAGGGGCGGACAAGGGCAAAGAGGGGCGGACAAGGGCAAAGAGGGGCCGGCAGCGGACAAGGGCAAAGAGGGGCGGACAAGGGCAAAGAGGGGCGGACAAGGGCAAAGAGGGGCGGACAAGGCAAAGAGGGGCGGACAAGGGCAAAGAGGGGCGGACAAGGGCAAAGAGGGGCGGACAAGGGCAAAGAGGGGCGGACAAGGGCAAAGAGGGGCGGACAAGGGCGGAGAATACGGGACAAGGGCAAAGAGGGGCGGACAAGGGCAAAGAGGGGCGGACAAGGGCAAAGAGGGCGGACAAGGGCAAAGAGGGGCGGACAAGGGCAAAGAGGGGCGGACAAGGGCGAGAAGACGGGACAAGGGCAAAGAGGGGCGGACAAGGGCAAAGAGGGGCGGACAAGGGCAAAGAGGGGCGGACAAGGGCAAAGAGGGGCGGACAAGGGCAAAGAGGGGCGGACAAGGCAAAGAGGGGCGGACAAGGGCAAAGAGGGGCGGACAAGGGCAAAGAGGGGCGGACAAGGGCAAAGAGGGGCGGACAAGGGCAAAGAGGGGCGGACAAGGGCAAAGAGGGGCGGACAAGGGCAAAGAGGGGCGGACAAGGGCAAAGAGGGGCGGACAAGGGCAAAGAGGGGCGGACAAGGGCAAAGAGGGGCGGACAAGGGCAAAGAGGGGCGGACAAGGGCAAAGAGGGGCGGACAAGGGCAAAGAGGGGCGGACAAGGGCAAAGAGGGGCGGACAAGGGCGAGAATACGGGACAAGGGCAAAGAGGGCGGACAAGGGCAAAGGAGGGCGGACAAGGGCAAAGAGGGGCGGACAAGGGCAAAGAGGGGCGGACAAGGGCAAAGAGGGGCGGACAAGGGCAAAAGAGGGGCGGACAAGGGCAAAGAGGGGCGGACAAGGGCAAAGAGGGGCGGACAAGGGCAAAGAGGGGCGGACAAGGGCAAAGAGGGGCGGACAAGGGCAAAGAGGGGCGGACAAGGGCAAAGAGGGGCGGACAAGGGCAAAGAGGGGCGGACAAGGGCAAAGAGGGGCGGACAAGGGCAAAGAGGGGCGGACAAGGGCAAAGAGGGGCGGACAAGGGCAAAGAGGGGCGGACAAGGGCAAAGAGGGGCGGACAAGGGCGGAGAATACGGGACAAGGGCAAAGAGGGGCGGACAAGGGCGGAGAATACGGGACAAGGGCAAAGAGGGGCGGACAAGGGCGGAGAATACGGGACAAGGGCAAAGAGGGGCGGACAAGGGCAAAGAGGGGCGGACAAGGGCAAAGAGGGGCGGACAAGGGCAAAGAGGGGCGGACAAGGGCAAAGAGGGGCGCACAAGGGCAAAGAGGGGCGCACAAGGGCAAAGAGGGGCGCACAAGGGCAAAGAGGGGCGCACAAGGGCAAAGAGGGGCGCACAAGGGCAAAGAGGGGCGCACAAGGGCAAAGAGGGGCGCACAAGGGCAAAGAGGGGCGCACAAGGGCAAAGAGGGGCGCACAAGGGCAAAGAGGGGCGCACAAGGGCAAAGAGGGGCGCACAAGGGCAAAGAGGGGCGCACAAGGGCAAAGAGGGGCGCACAAGGGCAAAGAGGGGCGCACAAGGGCAAAGAGGGGCGGACAAGGGCAAAGAGGGGCGGACAAGGGCGGAGAATACGGGACAAGGGCAAAGAGGGGCGGACAAGGGCGGAGAATACGGGACAAGGGCAAAGAGGGGCGGACAAGGGCGGAGAATACGGGACAAGGGCAAAGAGGGGCGCACAAGGGCAAAGAGGGGCGCACAAGGGCAAAGAGGGGCGCACAAGGGCAAAGAGGGGCGCACAAGGGCAAAGAGGGGCGCACAAGGGCAAAGAGGGGCGCACAAGGGCAAAGAGGGGCGCACAAGGGCAAAGAGGGGCGCACAAGGGCAAAGAGGGGCGCACAAGGGCAAAGAGGGGCGCACAAGGGCAAAGAGGGGCGCACAAGGGCAAAGAGGGGCGCACAAGGGCAAAGAGGGGCGCACAAGGGCAAAGAGGGGCGCACAAGGGCAAAGAGGGGCGCACAATTGCGGAGAATAGGCGGTAAGGGCAAAGGGGGGCGGACAAGGGCAAAGGGGGGCGGACAAGGGCAAAGGGGGGCGGACAAGGGCAAAGGGGGGCGGACAAGGGCAAAGGGGGGCGGACAAGGGCAAAGGGGGGCGGACAAGGGCAAAGGGGGGCGGACAAGGGCAAAGGGGGGCGGACAAGGGCAAAGGGGGGCGGACAAGGGCAAAGGGGGGCGGACAAGGGCAAAGGGGGGCGGACAAGGGCAAAGGGGGGCGGACAAGGGCAAAGGGGGGCGGACAAGGGCAAAGGGGGGCGGACAAGGGCAAAGGGGGGCGGACAATTGCGGAGAATAGGCGGTAAGGGCAAAGGGGGGCGGACAAGGGCAAAGGGGGGCGGACAAGGGCAAAGGGGGGCGGACAAGGGCAAAGGGGGGCGGACAAGGGCAAAGGGGGGCGGACAAGGGCAAAGGGGGGCGGACAAGGGCAAAGGGGGGCGGACAAGGGCAAAGGGGGGCGGACAAGGGCAAAGGGGGGCGGACAAGGGCAAAGGGGGGCGGACAAGGGCAAAGGGGGGCGCACAAGGGCAAAGGGGGGCGCACAAGGGCAAAGGGGGGCGCACAAGGGCAAAGGGGGGCGCACAAGGGCAAAGAGGGGCGCACAAGGGCAAAGAGGGGCGCACAAGGGCAAAGAGGGGCGCACAAGGGCAAAGAGGGGCGCACAAGGGCAAAGAGGGGCGCACAAGGGCAAAGAGGGGCGGACAATTGCGGAGAATAGGCGGTAGGGGCAAAGGGGGGCGGACAAGGGCAAAGAGGGGCGGACAAGGGCAAAGAGGGGCGGACAAGGGCAAAGAGGGGCGGACAAGGGCAAAGAGGGGCGGACAAGGGCAAAGAGGGGCGGACAAGGGCAAAGAGGGGCGGACAAGGGCAAAGAGGGGCGGACAAGGGCAAAGAGGGGCGGACAAGGGCAAAGAGGGGCGGACAAGGGCAAAGAGGGGCGGACAAGGGCAAAGAGGGGCGGACAAGGGCAAAGAGGGGCGGACAAGGGCAAAGAGGGGCGGACAAGGGCAAAGAGGGGCGGACAAGGGCAAAGAGGGGCGGACAAGGGCAAAGAGGGGCGGACAAGGGCAAAGAGGGGCGGACAAGGGCAAAGAGGGGCGGACAAGGGCAAAGAGGGGCGGACAAGGGCAAAGAGGGGCGGACAAGGGCAAAGAGGGGCGGACAAGGGCAAAGAGGGGCGGACAAGGGCAAAGAGGGGCGGACAAGGGCAAAGAGGGGCGGACAAGGGCAAAGAGGGGCGGACAAGGGCAAAGAGGGGCGGACAATTGCGGAGAATAGGCGGTAAGTGCAAAGAGGGTCGGACAAGGGTAAAGGGGGGCGGAGAAGGGTAAAGGGGGGCGGAGAAGGGCAAAGAGGGGCGCACAAGGGCAAAGAGGGGCGCACAAGGGCAAAGAGGGGCGCACAAGGGCAAAGAGGGGCGCACAAGGGCAAAGAGGGGCGCACAAGGGCAAAGAGGGGCGCACAAGGGCAAAGAGGGGCGCACAAGGGCAAAGAGGGGCGCACAAGGGCAAAGAGGGGCGCACAAGGGCAAAGAGGGGCGCACAAGGGCAAAGAGGGGCGCACAAGGGCAAAGAGGGGCGGACAAATGTAGAGAATACGGGAGAAGGGCAAAGAGAGGCGGACAAGGGTTGACAATTGCGGAGAATAGGCGGTAAGTGCAAAGAGGGTCGGACAAGGGTAAAGGGGGGCGGAGAAGGGCAAAGAGGGGCGCACAAGGGCAAAGAGGGGCGCACAAGGGCAAAGAGGGGCGCACAAGGGCAAAGAGGGGCGCACAAGGGCAAAGAGGGGCGCACAAGGGCAAAGAGGGGCGCACAAGGGCAAAGAGGGGCGCACAAGGGCAAAGAGGGGCGCACAAGGGCAAAGAGGGGCGCACAAGGGCAAAGAGGGGCGGACAATTGCGGAGAATAGGCGGTAAGTGCAAAGAGGGTCGGACAAGGGCAAAGGGGGGCGGAGAAGGGCAAAGGGGGGCGGAGAAGGGCAAAGAGGGGCGCACAAGGGCAAAGAGGGGCGCACAAGGGCAAAGAGGGGCGCACAAGGGCAAAGAGGGGCGCACAAGGGCAAAGAGGGGCGGACAAATGTGGAGAATACGGGAGAAGGGCAAAGAGAGGCGGACAAGGGTTGACAATTGCGGAGAATAGGCGGTAAGGGCAAAGAGGGGCGCACAAGGGCAAAGGGGGGCGGAGAAGGGCAAAGAGGGGCGCACAAGGGCAAAGAGGGGCGCACAAGGGCAAAGAGGGGCGCACAAGGGCAAAGAGGGGCGGACAAATGTGGAGAATACGGGAGAAGGGCAAAGAGAGGCGGACAAGGGTTGACAATTGCGGAGAATAGGCGGTAAGGGCAAAGAGGGGCGCACAAGGGCAAAGAGGGGCGCACAAGGGCAAAGAGGGGCGCACAAGGGCAAAGAGGGGCGCACAAGGGCAAAGAGGGGCGCACAAGGGCAAAGAGGGGCGCACAAGGGCAAAGAGGGGCGCACAAGGGCAAAGAGGGGCGCACAAGGGCAAAGAGGGGCGCACAAGGGCAAAGAGGGGCGCACAAGGGCAAAGAGGGGCGCACAAGGGCAAAGAGGGGCGCACAAGGGCAAAGAGGGGCGCACAAGGGCAAAGAGGGGCGCACAAGGGCAAAGAGGGGCGCACAAGGGCAAAGAGGGGCGCACAAGGGCAAAGAGGGGCGCACAAGGGCAAAGAGGGGCGCACAAGGGCAAAGAGGGGCGCACAAGGGCAAAGAGGGGCGCACAAGGGCAAAGAGGGGCGCACAAGGGCAAAGAGGGGCGCACAAGGGCAAAGAGGGGCGCACAAGGGCAAAGAGGGGCGCACAAGGGCAAAGAGGGGCGCACAAGGGCAAAGAGGGGCGCACAAGGGCAAAGAGGGGCGCACAAGGGCAAAGAGGGGCGCACAAGGGCAAAGAGGGGCGCACAAGGGCAAAGAGGGGCGCACAAGGGCAAAGAGGGGCGCACAAGGGCAAAGAGGGGCGCACAAGGGCAAAGAGGGGCGCACAAGGGCAAAGAGGGGCGCACAAGGGCAAAGAGGGGCGCACAAGGGCAAAGAGGGGCGCACAAGGGCAAAGAGGGGCGCACAAGGGCAAAGAGGGGCGCACAAGGGCAAAGAGGGGCGCACAAGGGCAAAGAGGGGCGCACAAGGGCAAAGAGGGGCGCACAAGGGCAAAGAGGGGCGGACAAATGTGGAGAATACGGGAGAAGGGCAAAGAGAGGCGGACAAGGGCAGAGAATACGCGACAAGTGTAAAGAGGGGCGGACAAGGGCGGAGAATACGGGACAAGGGCTAAGAGGGGCGGACAAGGGCGGAGAACACGGGACAAGGGCAAAGAGGGGCGGAAAAAGGCGGAGAAAACGGGACAAGAGCAAAGAGGGGCGAAGAAGGGCGGAGAACACGGGACAAGGGCCCAAGTCGGGCCGGGCAAGTGTGGAAAATACCAGACGAGGGTAAGAGCAGGGCCGCAGGGGGGTAAGAGCAGGGCCGCAGGGGGGTAAGAGCAGGGCCGCAGGGGGGTAAGAGCAGGGCCGCAGGGGGGTAAGAGCAGGGCCGCAGGGGGGTAAGAGCAGGGCCGCAGGGGGGTAAGAGCAGGGCCGCAGGGGGGTAAGAGCAGGGCCGCAGGGGGGTAAGAGCAGGGCCGCAGGGGGGTAAGAGCAGGGCCGCAGGGGGGTAAGAGCAGGGCCGCAGGGGGGTAAGAGCAGGGCCGCAGGGGGGTAAGAGCAGGGCCGCAGGGGGGTAAGAGCAGGGCCGCAGGGGGGTAAGAGCAGGGCCGCAGGGGGGTAAGAGCAGGGCCGCAGGGGGGTAAGAGCAGGGCCGCAGGGGGGTAAGAGCAGGGCCGCAGGGGGGTAAGAGCAGGGCCGCAGGGGGGTAAGAGCAGGGCCGCAGGGGGGTAAGAGCAGGGCCGCAGGGGGGTAAGAGCAGGGCCGCAGGGGGGTAAGAGCAGGGCCGCAGGGGGGTAAGAGCAGGGCCGCAGGGGGGTAAGAGCAGGGCCGCAGGGGGGTAAGAGCAGGGCCGCAGGGGGGGTAAGAGCAGGGCCGCAGGGGGGTAAGAGCAGGGCCGCAGGGGGGTAAGAGCAGGGCCGCAGGGGGGTAAGAGCAGGGCCGCAGGGGGGTAAGAGCAGGGCCGCAGGGGGGTAAGAGCAGGGCCGCAGGGGGGTAAGAGCAGGGCCGCAGGGGGGTAAGAGCAGGGCCGCAGGGGGGTAAGAGCAGGGCCGCAGGGGGGTAAGAGCAGGGCCGCAGGGGGGTAAGAGCAGGGCCGCAGGGGGGTAAGAGCAGGGCCGCAGGGGGGTAAGAGCAGGGCCGCAGGGGGGTAAGAGCAGGGCCGCAGGGGGGTAAGAGCAGGGCCGCAGGGGGGTAAGAGCAGGGCCGCAGGGGGCGGAGGTGCAGTTCAGTCTCAACTCAGTACCTTATATTAAACGTTCTGTTAGTCGAGCTTAACCATCTTGAAGTGAAAGCACTTCCGGAGAAGACTCTACTGAGAGCCAGCATTTGATTGTAGCAGATTCCCCGCAGTACTTGTGCTGAACGGTATGAAATTTCAAAGTGACACTTTAACCGCCATTCTGATGTTACTGTACACAAGCCGAGACTGAACATTCTACAAGCCTTGCTTTGCACTGAAAGCACTCTAAGAGAAGACATTCAGAAACAGCAGCATTCCATGCTAGCATCTTCCCTGCGGGAGACACTCTCTTTTCCCAAATCGCCTTATTAGGCGAAAGTAAGTCACAATTCAGTACCCTATACTAAACCGTTCTGTTAGACATTCTTCTGCAGCTTGCAGTGAAGGCGCTTCCAGAGAAGACTCTAACAAAAGCCAGAATTTGATCATAGCAGCTTCCCTACAGTACTTCTCTGCATCCCCTCCATGGTTTCAGAGACTAGCAGAAACTACCACACTTAGGGCTGCTAGGTCTCCAAAGTAATGGATGCCCCTAGACTGCATGGTCTAGTCACATTAAAACATTAAGAACCGGGCCGCTATACCTTGGCTGACTCTTATCACCTCCTCCATGCACCAGGCAGAGCAGCTTGAACTGGACACAAATACACACGGAACACTAACACACAAGACCGATGTCGTGAACCGAGGACAAAAGAAGATTTGCAGCAACATGGAGGACTCTTGGACCACGTTTGCCAATGGGCAAGGCAATGGACAGGGCTCTGAGGAAGAACCTACGGTAGCCCTGGAAAAGCAAAGATGGTTCCAAAGAGATGTGGCTGCAACTGGCAAGATGAACGGGCAAGAAACACTTTTAAAGTCCTAAAGATGCAGAGGATGGATGGAACAAATCCCAGAACAGGGATCCAACAAAACGGAAGACTAACTATCCTGGATAATAAGGCCGGCTGCAAGGCTGCAGCAGAAGACAACTGACCGGATGCTTCCAAAACACAAGAGCGATCCACGCTTTAAAAATGTGAAGAAAGAAAAGCAGTGCCCCATCGACACTGCTTTGATCAGTACGAGCATTTGGGACCCTAGACATGGTGCCCAAGGCACATCCGGCATGCCTCGAGTACAAAAGAGGACATCAAGACCTGCAGAAAATTTCAGACACAGCACAGTGACTGCACAAACTAGATAACAGATACAGGCTGGAACTGCCCTGCCCATTCAGGGTTTGGGCTGAGAAGTACGCCCCTCTGCCTTCACCTGCCCAAAGAGGACTCTCCCTGCACAGCCTAGGCTACCTTCAAAACCCCTCCCTGCTATCCCCAACCCGCCTCCCGCTTCCCAAATCTGGTCCCTCAACTTAGCTTTCAGAGGGCCACGAATGAAGCTGTCCTTGGCCAAAGCAGCTCAAATCACATCAGCTAACAGAAATAATCCTGCAGTCACTGGGTTCCTCTTCAGCATCTGCAAGGAAAACAAGGAGAAAAACACAGTGCCAAAACACGAGAACGATCCCGGCTTTAGGAGCACGATGCAAGAAAAGCAGTGCCCAATCGACAGTGCATTGATGGGTACAAGCATTCAGGACCCTAGATATGGTGCTCGAGGCATGTCCGGCATGCTGTAAAGGATCCCTCATTACAATGGTATGTGGCCAAGACTGGGATGATGTACGTGAGAGGATCACCTTTTAAATGTCTAAAGACACAAGATGCATGGAAGAAGTCTTAGGCCTACAGGGATCCTTGAAAATATAAGACTAGCGATTGTGGCCACCAACACAGTCTGCAAGGTCACAGGAAAAGATGGCTGACTAGAAACTTTGAAAATGTGAAGCCAATCCACACTTAGGTTATGATGCAAGAAGAACAGTGCCTAATTGGTATTGTACCCATGAGTACAGGCATTCAAGACCCTCGAGATGCTGCTCAAGTCATATGCTGCATTCCTTTAAAGCAAAGGGGACATCAAGGCTTAAGAAACATGAAAGAGAAACAGAATATAAAGCACACAGCACAGACAAGCTGGAACGGCCCTACCTGGAACATGCTAGCTTTGGGCTGAGAAGTAACACCCTCCTGCTCTCCATGCCCAAAGGGGACATTTCCTGCACAGCCCTCTCCCCTAGGCTACTTTTAAAACTCCACCCTGCCATCCCCAGCCTTCTCCCCTCTGTCACACCCCACCCCTGCCCCCGTCCCTCAACTTAGCTTTCAGACCACCAGGAGGCTTCCTCAGCAGAAAAAACTCCAAGAGCATCAGCTCCCTGGGATGATCCTACAGTTGCCAGGTTCCACTTGGCCATCTGTAAGAAAACCAATGAGAAAACTAAAATAGTGCCAACAGCCAGCATTGCACTGATCAATGTCAGCACCTTACATGACAACTTGCTCTGCCTAACTGCCATGTTCTTCCACTCACTTGCTCCACAGCAGTTCTTATGTCAGATGCTGCAGCTGTTATCACCCAGGGTAATTAAATTAAGAGAATTACTCACACCTGTGAGAAGTCTGCCCCATGCTCCTTCTCCCTACTACCCAGCTCATCTCAAATGCTCTTCCCATTCCCAAGGTGGCCCACACAGTGCCTGCCAAACCAAAAGTAAATACTATGTTGCCAAAGAACACTTTGCTCTTCTAGACATACTCAACTTCCTCCTCACCATCAGCCCCACAATGACGAGAAAAAGCCTGACTACCTCACCGGCACCCCAAAATTCTCTGCTGTCTGCTTGCTTCTCCTCTCCTCCTCAGCACTTAAGTTGTAGGACCAGTAGTGGTGATACCCAGGACAAAAGAAAGATGAGCCATGGAGATCCTAATTCTAGGAAGTTACCAGACTTTAGTCACAGGAGTAAACAAGAAGAACTTGAAAAAGAATATTCTTATCAAAACCCAGTAAAGATTATTAACACAGAAGACATAAAAACACAGGACACTCACCACACAGCAATGGAGACTGGAATTACAGAGGCAGTCAGCCAATGAAAAACTCGCAACAGTGGGATTTGACTGCTCTAAGACCTAAATTGGAAACTCAATGACCGTAAAAAAACACAATGGATAACAGGGACAAGGTAACAACCGCTGTAAGCAATAACAAAGCAAACCTCACTGGTAAGTTCAGGAAAAATCCAAAACTCTACTAAATAAGGGAGGCTTGTGTGCCCACAGACCAGATGAAAAAGAGTTGCTCAGCTGCTAACTGTTACGAGCCAAAACAATATCCAATCTCTTCCCTGAGAAATGCAAGGGAAACAAGGGGCAGAATCCTGCACTGTAGATAGGCAGTGAGTCCATATGTTTAAGTAGCAAGGTCTCTGATATTCATAGGATCACCAGGTTGGAAAAGACCCATTGGATCATTGAGTCCAACCATTCCTATCAATCACTAAACCACGTCCCTCAGCACTTCGGCCACCCGTCCTTTAAACACCTCCAGGGAAGGTGACTCTACCACCTCCTTGGGCAGCCTTTGCCCATCCCTAATAACCCTTTCAGTGAAATATTTTTTCCTGATGTACAGCCTGAACCTTCCCTGGCAGAGCTTGAGGCTATTCCCTCTTGTCCTGTCCCCTGTCACTTTGGAGAGGTGGCCAGCTCCCTTATCTCCACAACCTCCTTTCAGCAATGAGGTCCCCCCTCAGCCTCCTCTTCTCCAGGCTAAACACCCCCAGCTCTCTCAGCCACTCCTCATAAGGCTTATTCACCAGCCCCCTCACCAGCTACAGTACTCTTCTCTGGACATTCAGATGGATGGAGACAGGATGGATGCAAAGAAGTTAGTTGAGGAACACAATAAGTAGAAGGTATAAGGGAGCAGAGATCTCACAGCCCTAGAGATTACATTTCTTAGGGTAACTAATGCTTTTAAACTTGTGTCTCAACCTCATCGTTACCTCGTTGGCTACAGAGAGACTAGAACAACAGACACCTGAATGGCACTTGCATCTGACCACCAAACTGACCCAAGAAAGACTGATGAACCCATCTCCCTTTCCCCAAACCATTAAAGCCCTTTTCTACCCCTGAAGTATCAGAGAAGGAACCCTGCTCCTTCTTAACAGAACCTGTCCTATATTTTAACCCCCCTGACCCTTCTGTGTTGCCGTTCCTTGGGAGCTGAGCTCCTGAGCCCTTCCCAAGGCTCCCCTGGCCCCTTCTATCTTCCACCAACCCACAGACTCAACTTCCTACCACAGGCCAACAAGGCTCATTCCAGGTTATTATCACCCACAAGATGCCCATTACAAACTGCAGAGCCCCTAGGGCCAATACATCATGCCACACAGAATGAGGAACAACAACAAATCATCCCGTAACTAAAAACTCGAGGCAAAGCACCCAGAAAAAAAACAAAGAAGGAAAACAAACCATTAAAACATCTTGCCCCCTCCAACACCCAATCAAAAATTACTGACAAAAAAGCCCCATAGTTACAGCTGTATGTGCTACTTTGCCTGGACTCTTCCAAAGCTCATACCTCCTCCAACAGATGCCTCTGCTTCTTTAGAGGATGAGGAAAAAAAAAAAAAATCAAAAAAAAAAGCCAAAAAACACCACTTACCCAACTAGCCTAAAATATATAATGAATTGAAACAGCAGCAAAACTCTAATCTCAAGGATAAACCACAACCTAAATGACCTCCAGAGGCAAGGCCTGTAGCTTATATACCCCCTGGCCCTTCCCACCCACCACCTGTGACTGGGGTGTGGTGAAGCCCTCACAGGTATAAAGAGTGCCTGGGGAGCAGCTGTGTTTTATTAACTCTGCCTTACATTCTCAGCTAGAACAACACTACTATGTGTCTGAAAGCATCCTTACAAGAAATAACAGTATGCGTGCTGTCACTGCAACATTGCTAGTTGTGACAATGATGGAACTAGGTAACGAACATTTTAGACCTGGACTTTTTTGTTCCTTTCATTTATCGTGCTGCTACAATTACTGTTCCCAGGTATCGCTATACCCCTACTCTTTAATTTTTCTGTGCTCTTTTCTCTCTCTTTTTTCCCCCAGTCTTCAGTATCAGTTCTCTGTCCATACTTTTTTTCTCCTTTTCCATCTTTCTCCCAATCTGTGTTCCTCATTCTGTTGATACTCCCCTTTGCTCCTCTTGCTGTTTCTGAATCTTTGTGCTAGTCCCTGCCCCTTTTTATAATCCTCTGCCTGTCTGTAGTGCTCCTAGTTCCACTCAAAAAAGTCAGCGCTTTTTTATGTACACACATGGCCTTATGAGAAACAGCTGAGAGGACTGGGGTTGTTTAGTCTGGAGAAAAGGAGGCTGAGGGGAGACTTCATTGCTCTCTACAATTACCTGAAAGGAAATTGTAGAGAGGAGGATGATGGCCATTTCTCCCAAGTGACAGGGGACAGGACAAGAGGGAATGGCCTCAAGCTCCACCAGGGGAATCTGCAGCTTGCAGTGAAAGCGCTTCCAGAGGCAAGTCTAATGAGGGCAAACATTTGATGGTAGCAGCTTCCCTGCGGGAGATATTCTCTTTGCCAAAATCGCATTATTAGGCGAAAGTAAGTTACAATTCAGTACACTATCCTAAAGCTTGCTGTTAGGAGGGAATCTGCAGCTTGCAGTGAAAGCGCTTCCAGAGGGGAGTCTAATGAGGGCAAACATTTGATGGTAGCAGCTTCCCTGCGGGAGATATTCTCTTTGCCAAAATCGCCTTATTAGCCGCAGTTAAGTTACAATTCAGTACCCTATCCTAAAGCTTGCTGTTAGGAGGGAATCTGCAGCTTGCAGTGAAAGCGCTTCCAGAGGGGAGTCTAATGAGGGCAAACATTTGATGGTAGCAGCTTCCCTGCGGGAGATACTCTCTTTGCCAAAATCACATTATTATCCGTAGTTAAGATACAATTCAGTACACTATCCTAAAGCTTGCTGTTAGGAGGGAATCTGCAGCTTGCAGTGAAAGCGCTTCCAGAGGGGAGTCTAATGAGGGCAAACATTTGAAGGTAGCAGCTTCCCTGCCGGAGATATTCTCTTTGCCAAAATCGCCTTATTAGCCGCAGTTAAGTTACAATTCAGTACCCTATCCTAAAGCTTGCTGTTAGGAGGGAATCTGCAGCTTGCAGTGAAAGCGCTTCCAGAGGGGAGTCTAATGAGGGCAAACATTTGATGGTAGCAGCTTTCCTGCGGGAGATATTCTCTTTGCCATAATCGCCTTATTAGCCGCAGTTAAGTTACAATTCAGTACCCTATCCTAAAGCTTGCTGTTAGGAGGGAATCTGCAGCTTGCAGTGAAAGCGCTTCCAGAGGGGAGTCTAATGAGGGCAAACATTTGATGGTAGCAGCTTCCCTGCCGGAGATACTCTCTTTGCCAAAATCACATTATTAGGCGAAAGTAAGTTACAATTCAGTACCCTATCCTAAAGCTTGCTGTTAGGAGGGAATCTGCAGCTTGCAGTGAAAGCGCTTCCAGAGGGGAGTCTAATGAGGGCAAACATTTGATGGTAGCAGCTTCCCTGCGGGAGATACTCTCTTTGCCAAAATCGCATTATTAGGCAAAAGTAAGTTACAATTCAGTACACTATCCTAAAGATTGCTGTTAGGAGGGAATCTGCAGCTTGCAGTGAAAGCGCTTCCAGAGGGGAGTCTAATGAGGGCAAACATTTGAAGGTAGCAGCTTCCCTGCGGGAGATACTCTCTTTGCCAAAATCGCATTATTAGGCGAAAGTAAGTTACAATTCAGTACCCTATCCTAAAGCTTGCTGTTAGGAGGGAATCTGCAGCTTGCAGTGAAAGCGCTTCCAGAGGGGAGTCTAATGAGGGCAAACATTTGATGGTAGCAGCTTCCCTGCGGGAGATACTCTCTTTGCCAAAATCGCATTATTAGGCGAAAGTAAGTTACAATTCAGTACCCTATCCTAAAGCTTGCTGTTAGGAGGGAATCTGCAGCTTGCAGTGAAAGCGCTTCCAGAGGGGAGTCTAATGAGGGCAAACATTTGATGGTAGCAGCTTCCCTGCGGGAGATAGTCTCTTTGCCAAAATCGCATTATTAGGCGAAAGTAAGTTACAATTCAGTACCCTATCCTAAAGCTTGCTGTTAGGAGGGAATCTGCAGCTTGCAGTGAAAGCGCTTCCAGAGGGGAGTCTAATGAGGGCAAACATTTGATGGTAGCAGCTTCCCTGCGGGAGATATTCTGTTTGCCAAAATCGCCTTATTAGCCGCAGTTAAGTTACAATTCAGTACCCTATCCTAAAGCTTGCTGTTAGGAGGGAATCTGCAGCTTGCAGTGAAAGCGCTTCCAGAGGGGAGTCTAATGAGGGCAAACATTTGATGGTAGCAGCTTCCCTGCGGGAGATACTCTCTTTGCCAAAATCACATTATTATCCGTAGTTAAGATACAATTCAGTACCCTATCCTAAAGCTTGCTGTTAGGAGGGAATCTGCAGCTTGCAGTGAAAGCGCTTCCAGAGGGGAGTCTAATGAGGGCAAACATTTGATGGTAGCAGCTTCCCTGCGGGAGATATTCTCTTTGCCAAAATCACATTATTAGGCGAAAGTAAGTTACAATTCAGTACCCTATCCTAAAGCTTGCTGTTAGGAGGGAATCTGCAGCTTGAAGTGAAAGTGCTTCAAGAGAGGACTCTACCGAGAGCCAGCATTTGATGGTAGCTGCTTCCCTGCGGGAGATATTCTCTTTGCCAAAATCGCCTTATTAGCCGCAGTTAAGTTACAATTCAGTACCCTATCCTAAAGCTTGCTGTTAGGAGGGAATCTGCAGCTTGCAGTGAAAGCGCTTCCAGAGGGGAGTCTAATGAGGGCAAACATTTGATGGTAGCAGCTTCCCTGCGGGAGATACTCTCTTTGCCAAAATCGCATTATTAGGCGAAAGTAAGTTACAATTCAGTACCCTATCCTAAAGCTTGCTGTTAGGAGGGAATCTGCAGCTTGCAGTGAAAGCGCTTCCAGAGGGGAGTCTAATGAGGGCAAACATTTGATGGTAGCAGCTTCCCTACGGGAGATACTCTCTTTGCCAAAATCGCATTATTAGGCGAAAGTAAGTTACAATTCAGTACCCTATCCTAAAGCTTGCTGTTAGGAGGGAATCTGCAGCTTGCAGTGAAAGCGCTTCCAGAGGGGAGTCTAATGAGGGCAAACATTTGATGGTAGCAGCTTCCCTGCGGGAGATACTCTCTTTGCCAAAATCGCATTATTAGGCGAAAGTAAGTTACAATTCAGTACCCTATCCTAAAGCTTGCTCTTAGGAGGGAATCTGCAGCTTGCAGTGAAAGCGCTTCCAGAGGGGAGTCTAATGAGGGCAAACATTTGATGGTAGCAGCTTCCCTGCGGGAGATATTCTGTTTGCCAAAATCGCCTTATTAGCCGCAGTTAAGTTACAATTCAGTACCCTATCCTAAAGCTTGCTGTTAGGAGGGAATCTGCAGCTTGCAGTGAAAGCGCTTCCAGAGGGGAGTCTAATGAGGGCAAACATTTGATGGTAGCAGCTTCCCTGCGGGAGATAGTCTCTTTTCCAAAATCACATTATTATCCGTAGTTCAGATACAATTCAGTACCGTATCCTAAAGCTTGCTGTTAGGAGGGAATCTGCAGCTTGCAGTGAAAGCGCTTCCAGAGGGGAGTCTAATGAGGGCAAACATTTGAAGGTAGCAGCTTCCCTGCCGGAGATATTCTCTTTGCCAAAATCGCCTTATTGGCCGCGGTTAAGTTACAATTCAGTACCCTATCCTAAAGCTTGCTGTTAGGAGGGAATCTGCAGCTTGCAGTGAAAGCGCTTCCAGAGGGGAGTGTAATGAGGGCAAACATTTGATGGTAGCAGCTTCCCTGCGGGAGATACTCTCTTTGACAAAATCGCCTTATTAGCCGCAGTTAAGTTACAATTCAGTACCCTTTCCTAAAGCTTGCTGTTAGGAGGGAATCTGCAGCTTGCAGTGAAAGCGCTTCCAGAGGGGAGTCTAATGAGCGTAAACATTTGATGGTAGCAGCTTCCCTGCGGGAGATATTCTCTTTGCCAAAATCGCCTTATTAGCCGCAGTTAAGTTACAATTCAGTACCCTATCCTAAAGCTTGCTGTTAGGAGGGAATCTGCAGCTTGCAGTGAAAGCGCTTCCAGAGGGGAGTCTAATGAGGGCAAACATTTGATGGTAGCAGCTTCCCTGCGGGAGATACTCTCTTTGCCAAAATCACATTATTAGGCGAAAGTAAGTTACAATTCAGTACCCTATCCTAAAGCTTGCTGTTAGGAGGGAATCTGCAGCTTGCAGTGAAAGCGCTTCCAGAGGGGAGTCTAATGAGGGCAAACATTTGATGGTAGCAGCTTCCCTGCGGGAGATACTCTCTTTGCCAAAATCGCATTATGAGGCGAAAGTAAGTTACAATTCAGTACCCTATCCTAAAGCTTGCTGTTAGGAGGGAATCTGCAGCTTGCAGTGAAAGCGCTTCCAGAGGGGAGTCTAATGAGGGCAAACATTTGATGGTAGCAGCTTCCCTGCGGGAGATACTCTCTTTTCCATAATCACATTATTATCCGTAGTTAAGATACAATTCAGTACCCTATCCTAAAGCTTGCTGTTAGGAGGGAATCTGCAGCTTGCAGTGAAAGCGCTTCCAGAGGGGAGTCTAATGAGGGCAAACATTTGAAGGTAGCAGCTTCCCTGCCGGAGATATTCTCTTTGCCAAAATCGCCTTATTAGCCGCAGTTAAGTAACAATTCAGTACCCTATCCTAAAGCTTGCTGTTAGGAGGGAATCTGCAGCTTGCAGTGAAAGCGCTTCCAGAGGGGAGTCTAATGAGGGCAAACATTTGATGGTAGCAGCTTCCCTGCGGGAGATACTCTCTTTGACAAAATCGCCTTATTAGCCGCAGTTAAGTTACAATTCAGTACCCTTTCCTAAAGCTTGCTGTTAGGAGGGAATCTGCAGCTTGCAGTGAAAGCACTTCCAGAGGGGAGTCTAATGAGCGTAAACATTTGATGGTAGCAGCTTCCCTGCGGGAGATATTCTCTTTGCCAAAATCGCCTTATTAGCCGCAGTTAAGTTACAATTCAGTACCCTATCCTAAAGCTTGCTGTTAGGAGGGAATCGGCAGCTTGCAGTGAAAGTGCTTCAAGAGAGGACTCTAACGAGAGCCAGCATTTGATGGTAGCAGCTTCCCAGCGGGAGATACTCTCTTTGCCAAAATCGCATTATTAGGCGAAAGTAAGTTACAATTCAGTACCCTATCCTAAAGCTTGCTGTTAGGAGGGAATCTGCAGCTTGCAGTGAAAGCGCTTCCAGAGGGGAGTCTAATGAGGGCAAACATTTGATGGTAGCAGCTTCCCTGCGGGAGATAGTCTCTTTGCCAAAATCGCATTATTAGGCGAAAGTAAGTTACAATTCAGTACCCTATCCTAAAGCTTGCTGTTAGGAGGGAATCTGCAGCTTGCAGTGAAAGCGCTTCCAGAGGGGAGTCTAATGAGGGCAAACATTTGATGGTACCAGCTTCCCTGCGGGAGATACTCTCTTTGCCAAAATCGCATTATTAGGCGAAAGTAAGTTACAATTCAGTACCCTATCCTAAAGCTTGCTGTTAGGAGGGAATCTGCAGCTTGCAGTGAAAGCGCTTCCAGAGGGGAGTCTAATGAGGGCAAACATTTGATGTTAGCAGCTTCCCTGCGGGAGATATTCTCTTTGCCAAAATCGCCTTATTAGCCGCAGATAAGTTACAATTCAGTACCCTATCCTAAAGCTTGCTGTTAGGAGGGAATCTGCAGCTTGCAGTGAAAGCGCTTCCAGAGGGGAGTCTAATGAGGGCAAACATTTGATGGTAGCAGCTTCCCTGCGGGAGATAGTCTCTTTGCCAAAATCGCATTATTAGGCGAAAGTAAGTTACAATTCAGTACCCTATCCTAAAGCTTGCTGTTAGGAGGGAATCTGCAGCTTGCAGTGAAAGCGCTTCCAGAGGGGAGTCTAATGAGGGCAAACATTTGATGGTAGCAGCTTCCCTGCGGGAGATACTCTCTTTGCCAAAATCGCATTATTAGGCGAAAGTAAGTTACAATTCAGTACCCTATCCTAAAGCTTGCTGTTAGGAGGGAATCTGCAGCTTGCAGTGAAAGCGCTTCCAGAGGGGAGTCTAATGAGGGCAAACATTTGATGGTAGCAGCTTCCCTGCGGGAGATACTCTCTTTGCCAAAATCGCATTATTAGGCGAAAGTAAGTTACAATTCAGTACCCTATCCTAAAGCTTGCTGTTAGGAGGGAATCTGCAGCTTGCAGTGAAAGCGCTTCCAGAGGGGAGTCTAATGAGGGCAAACATTTGATGGTAGCAGCTTCCCTGCGGGAGATACTCTCTTTGACAAAATCGCATTATTAGGCAAAAGTAAGTTACAATTCAGTACCCTATCCTAAAGCATGCTGTTAGGAGGGAATCTGCAGCTTGCAGTGAAAGCGCTTCCAGAGGGGAGTCTAATGAGGGCAAAGATTTGATGGTAGCAGCTTCCCTGCGGGAGATATTCTGTTTGCCAAAATCGCATTATTAGGCGAAAGTAAGTTACAATTCAGTACCCTATCCTAAAGCTTGCTGTTAGGAGGGAATCTGCAGCTTGCAGTGAAAGCGCTTCCAGAGGGGAGTCTAATGAGGGCAAACATTTGATGGTAGCAGCTTCCCTGCGGGAGGTACTCTCTTTGCTAAAATCGCATTATTATCCGTAGTTAAGATACAATTCAGTACCCTATCCTAAAGCTTGCTGTTAGGAGGGAATCTGCAGCTTGCAGTGAAAGCGCTTCCAGAGGCGAGTCTAATGAGGGCAAACATTTGAAGGTAGCAGCTTCCCTGCCGGAGATATTCTCTTTGCCAAAATCGCCTTATTAGCCGCAGTTAAGTTACAATTCAGTACCCTATCCTAAAGCTTGCTGTTAGGAGGGAATCTGCAGCTTGCAGTGAAAGCGCTTCCAGAGGGGAGTCTAATGAGCGTAAACATTTGATGGTAGCAGCTTCCCTGCGGGAGATATTCTCTTTGCCAAAATCGCCTTATTAGCCGCAGTTAAGTTACAATTCAGTACCCTATCCTAAAGCTTGCTGTTAGGAGGGAATCTGCAGCTTGCAGTGAAAGTGCTTCAAGAGAGGACTCTAACGAGAGCCAGCATTTGATGGTAGCAGCTTCCCTGCGGGAGATACTCTCTTTGCCAAAATCGCATTATTAGGCGAAAGTAAGTTACAATTCAGTACCCTATCCTAAAGCTTGCTGTTAGGAGGGAATCTGCAGCTTGCAGTGAAAGCGCTTCCAGAGGGGAGTCTAATGAGGGCAAACATTTGATGGTAGCAGCTTCCCTGCGGGAGATACTCTCTTTTCCATAATCACATTATTATCCGTAGTTAAGATACAATTCAGTACCCTATCCTAAAGCTTGCTGTTAGGAGGGAATCTGCAGCTTGCAGTGAAAGCGCTTCCAGAGGGGAGTCTAATGAGGGCAAACATTTGAAGGTAGCAGCTTCCCTGCCGGAGATATTCTCTTTGCCAAAATCGCCTTATTAGCCGCAGTTAAGTTACAATTCAGTACCCTATCCTAAAGCTTGCTGTTAGGAGGGAATCTGCAGCTTGCAGTGAAAGCGCTTCCAGAGGGGAGTCTAATGAGGGCAAACATTTGATGGTAGCAGCTTCCCTGCGGGAGATACTCTCTTTTCCAAAATCGCATTATTAGGCGAAAGTAAGTTACAATTCAGTACCCTATCCTAAAGCTTGCTGTTAGGAGGGAATCTGCAGCTTGCAGTGAAAGCGCTTCCAGAGGGGAGTCTAATGAGGGCAAACATTTGATGGTAGCAGCTTCCCTGCGGGAGATAGTCTCTTTACCAAAATCGCATTATTAGGCGAAAGTAAGTTACAATTCAGTACCCTATCCTAAAGCTTGCTGTTAGGAGGGAATCTGCAGCTTGCAGTGAAAGCGCTTCCAGAGGGGAGTCTAATGAGGGCAAACATTTGATGGTAGCAGCTTCCCTGCGGGAGATACTCTCTTTGCCAAAATCGCATTATTAGGCGAAAGTAAGTTACAATTCAGTACACTATCCTAAAGCTTGCTGTTAGGAGGGAATCGGCAGCTTGCAGTGAAAGCGCTTCCAGAGGGGAGTCTAATGAGGGCAAACATTTGATGGTAGCAGCTTCCCTGCGGGAGATAGTCTCTTTGCCAAAATCGCCTTATTAGCCGCAGTTAAGTTACAATTCAGTACCCTATCCTAAAGCTTGCTGTTAGGAGGGAATCTGCAGCTTGCAGTGAAAGCGCTTCCAGAGGGGAGTCTAATGAGGGCAAACATTTGATGGTAGCAGCTTCCCTGCGGGAGATACTCTCTTTGCCAAAATCGCATTATTAGGCGAAAGTAAGTTACAATTCAGTACCCTATCCTAAAGCTTCCTGTTAGGAGGGAATCTGCAGCTTGCAGTGAAAGCGCTTCCAGAGGGGAGTCTAATGAGGGCAAACATTTGATGGTAGCAGCTTCCCTGCGGGAGATACTCTCTTTGCCAAAATCGCATTATTAGGCGAAAGTAAGTTACAATTCAGTACCCTATCCTAAAGCTTGCTGTTAGGAGGGAATCTGCAGCTTGCAGTGAAAGCGCTTCCAGAGGGGAGTCTAATGAGGGCAAACATTTGATGGTAGCAGCTTCCCTGCGGGAGATAGTCTCTTTACCAAAATCGCATTATTAGGCGAAAGTAAGTTACAATTCAGTACCCTATCCTAAAGCTTGCTGTTAGGAGGGAATCTGCAGCTTGCAGTGAAAGCGCTTCCAGAGGGGAGTCTAATGAGGGCAAACATTTGATGGTAGCAGCTTCCCTGCGGGAGATACTCTCTTTGCCAAAATCGCATTATTAGGCGAAAGTAAGTTACAATTCAGTACACTATCCTAAAGCTTGCTGTTAGGAGGGAATCGGCAGCTTGCAGTGAAAGCGCTTCCAGAGGGGAGTCTAATGAGGGCAAACATTTGATGGTAGCAGCTTCCCTGCGGGAGATAGTCTCTTTGCCAAAATCGCCTTATTAGCCGCAGTTAAGTTACAATTCAGTACCCTATCCTAAAGCTTGCTGTTAGGAGGGAATCTGCAGCTTGCAGTGAAAGCGCTTCCAGAGGGGAGTCTAATGAGGGCAAACATTTGATGGTAGCAGCTTCCCTGCGGGAGATACTCTCTTTGCCAAAATCGCATTATTAGGCGAAAGTAAGTTACAATTCAGTACCCTATCCTAAAGCTTGCTGTTAGGAGGGAATCTGCAGCTTGCAGTGAAAGCGCTTCCAGAGGGGAGTCTAATGAGGGCAAACATTTGATGGTAGCAGCTTCCCTGCGGGAGATACTCTCTTTGCCAAAATCGCATTATTAGGCGAAAGTAAGTTACAATTCAGTACCCTATCCTAAAGCTTGCTGTTAGGAGGGAATCTGCAGCTTGCAGTGAAAGCGCTTCCAGAGGGGAGTCTAATGAGGGCAAACATTTGATGGTAGCAGCTTCCCTGCGGGAGATACTCTCTTTGCCAAAATCGCATTATTAGGCGAAAGTAAGTTACAATTCAGTACCCTATCCTAAAGCTTGCTGTTAGGAGGGAATCTGCAGCTTGCAGTGAAAGCGCTTCCAGAGGGGAGTCTAATGAGGGCAAACATTTGATGGTAGCAGCTTCCCTGCGGGAGATACTCTCTTTGCCAAAATCGCATTATTAGGCGAAAGTAAGATACAATTCAGTACCCTATCCTAAAGCTTGCTGTTAGGAGGGAATCTGCAGCTTGCAGTGAAAGCGCTTCCAGAGGGGAGTCTAATGTGGGCATAGATTTGATTGTAGCTGCTTCCCTGCGGGAGATATTCTCTTTGCCAAAATCGCCTTATTAGCCGCAGTTAAGTTACACTTCAGTACCCTATCCTAAAGCTTGCTGTTAGGAGGGAATCTGCAGCTTGCAGTGAAAGCGCTTCCAGAGGGGAGTCTAATGAGGGCAAACATTTGATGGTAGCAGCTTCCCTGCGGGAGATACTCTCTTTGCCAAAATCGCATTATTAGGCGAAAGTAAGTTACAATTCAGTACCCTATCCTAAAGCTTGCTGTTAGGAGGGAATCTGCAGCTTGCAGTGAAAGCGCTTCCAGAGGGGAGTCTAATGAGGGCAAACATTTGATGGTAGCAGCTTCCCTGCGGGAGATACTCTCTTTGCCAAAATCGCATTATTAGGCGAAAGTAAGTTACAATTCAGTACCCTATCCTAAAGCTTGCTGTTAGGAGGGAATCGGCAGCTTGCAGTGAAAGCGCTTCCAGAGGGGAGTCTAATGAGGGCAAACATTTGATGGTAGCAGCTTCCCTGCGGGAGATACTCTCTTTGCCAAAATCGCATTGTTATGCGAAAGTAAGTTACAATTCAGTACCCTATCCTAAAGCTTGCTGTTAGGAGGGAATCTGCAGCTTGCAGTGAAAGCGCTTCCAGAGGGGAGTCTAATGAGGGCAAACATTTGATGGTAGCAGCTTCCCTGCGGGAGATACTCTCTTTGCCAAAATCGCATTATTAGGCGAAAGTAAGTTACAATTCAGTACCCTATCCTAAAGCTTGCTGTTAGGAGGGAATCTGCAGCTTGCAGTGAAAGCGCTTCCAGAGGGGAGTCTAATGAGGGCAAACATTTGATGGTAGCAGCTTCCCTGCGGGAGATACTCTCTTTGCCAAAATCGCATTATTAGGCGAAAGTAAGTTACAATTCAGTACCCTATCCTAAAGCTTGCTGTTAGGAGGGAATCTGCAGCTTGCAGTGAAAGCGCTTCCAGAGGGGAGTCTAATGAGGGCAAACATTTGATGGTAGCAGCTTCCCTGCGGGAGATAGTCTGTTTGCCAAAATCGCATTATTAGGCGAAAGTAAGTTACAATTCAGTACCCTATCCTAAAGCTTGCTGTTAGGAGGGAATCTGCAGCTTGCAGTGAAAGCGCTTCCAGAGGGGAGTCTAATGAGGGCAAACATTTGATGGTAGCAGCTTCCCTGCGGGAGATACTCTCTTTGCCAAAATCGCATTATTAGGCGAAAGTAAGTTACAATTCAGTACCCTATCCTAAAGCTTGCTGTTAGGAGGGAATCTGCAGCTTGCAGTGAAAGCGCTTCCAGAGGGGAGTCTAATGAGGGCAAACATTTGATGGTAGCAGCTTCCCTGCGGGAGATACTCTCTTTTCCAAAATCGCATTATTAGGCGAAAGTAAGTTACAATTCAGTACCCTATCCTAAAGCTTGCTGTTAGGAAGGCATCTGCAGCTTGCAGTGAAAGCGCTTCCAGAGGGGAGTCTAATGAGGGCAAACATTTGATGGTAGCAGCTTCCCTGCGGGAGATAGTCTCTTTGCCAAAATCGCATTATTAGGCGAAAGTAAGTTACAATTCAGTACCCTATCCTAAAGCTTGCTGTTAGGAGGGAATCTGCAGCTTGCAGTGAAAGCGCTTCCAGAGGGGAGTCTAATGAGGGCAAACATTTGATGGTAGCAGCTTCCCTGCGGGAGATACTCTCTTTGCCAAAATCGCATTATTAGGCGAAAGTAAGTTACAATTCAGTACACTATCCTAAAGCTTGCTGTTAGGAGGGAATCTGCAGCTTGCAGTGAAAGCGCTTCCAGAGGGGAGTCTAATGAGGGCAAACATTTGATGGTAGCAGCTTCCCTGCGGGAGATACTCTCTTTGCCAAAATCGCATTATTAGGCGAAAGTAAGTTACAATTCAGTACCCTATCCTAAAGCTTGCTGTTAGGAGGGAATCTGCAGCTTGCAGTGAAAGCGCTTCCAGAGGGGAGTCTAATGAGGGCAAACATTTGATGGTAGCAGCTTCCCTGCGGGAGATACTCTCTTTGCCAAAATCGCATTATTAGGCGAAAGTAAGTTACAATTCAGTACCCTATCCTAAAGCTTGCTGTTAGGAGGGAATCTGCAGCTTGCAGTGAAAGCGCTTCCAGAGGGGAGTCTAATGAGGGCAAACATTTGATGGTAGCAGCTTCCCTGCGGGAGATACTCTCTTTGCCAAAATCGCATTATTAGGCGAAAGTAAGTTACAATTCAGTACCCTATCCTAAAGCTTGCTGTTAGGAGGGAATCTGCAGCTTGCAGTGAAAGCGCTTCCAGAGGGGAGTCTAATGTGGGCATAAATTTGATGGTAGCTGCTTCCCTGCGGGAGATATTCTCTTTGCCAAAATCGCCTTATTAGCCGCAGTTAAGTTACACTTCAGTACCCTATCCTAAAGCTTGCTGTTAGGAGGGAATCTGCAGCTTGCAGTGAAAGCGCTTCCAGAGGGGAGTCTAATGAGGGCAAACATTTGATGGTAGCAGCTTCCCTGCGGGAGATAGTCTCTTTGCCAAAATCGCATTATTAGGCGAAAGTAAGTTACAATTCTGTACCCTATCCTAAAGCTTGCTGTTAGGAGGGAATCTGCAGCTTGCAGTGAAAGCGCTTCCAGAGGGGAGTCTAATGAGGGCAAACATTTGATGGTAGCAGCTTCCCTGCGGGAGATACTCTCTTTGCCAAAATCGCATTATTAGGCGAAAGTAAGTTACAATTCAGTACCCTATCCTAAAGCTTGCTGTTAGGAGGGAATCGGCAGCTTGCAGTGAAAGCGCTTCCAGAGGGGAGTCTAATGAGGGCAAACATTTGATGGTAGCAGCTTCCCTGCGGGAGATACTCTCTTTGCCAAAATCGCATTATTAGGCGAAAGTAAGTTACAATTCAGTACCCTATCCTAAAGCTTGCTGTTAGGAGGGAATCTTCAGCTTGCAGTGAAAGCGCTTCCAGAGGGGAGTCTAATGAGGGCAAACATTTGATGGTAGCAGCTTCCCTGCGGGAGATACTCTCTTTGCCAAAATCGCATTATTAGGCGAAAGTAAGTTACAATTCAGTACCCTATCCTAAAGCTTGCTGTTAGGAGGGAATCTGCAGCTTGCAGTGAAAGCGCTTCCAGAGGGGAGTCTAATGAGGGCAAACATTTGATGGTAGCAGCTTCCCTGCGGGAGATACTCTCTTTGCCAAAATCGCAGTATTAGGCGAAAGTAAGTTACAATTCAGTACCCTATCCTAAAGCTTGCTGTTAGGAGGGAATCGGCAGCTTGCAGTGAAAGCGCTTCCAGAGGGGAGTCTAATGAGGGCAAACATTTGATGGTAGCAGCTTCCCTGCGGGAGATATTCTCTTTGCCAAAATCGCCTTATTAGCCGCAGTTAAGTTACAATTCAGTACCCTATCCTAAAGCTTGCTGTTAGGAGGGAATCGGCAGCTTGCAGTGAAAGCGCTTCCAGAGGGGAGTCTAATGAGGGCAAACATTTGATGGTAGTAGCTTCCCTGCGGGAGATACTCTCTTTGCCAAAATCGCATTATTAGGCGAAAGTAAGTTACAATTCAGTACCCTATCCTAAAGCTTGCTGTTAGGAAGGAATCTGCAGCTTGCAGTGAAAGCGCTTCCAGAGGGGAGTCTAATGAGGGCAAAGATTTGATGGTAGCAGCTTCCCTGCGGGAGATACTCTCTTTGCCAAAATCGCATTATTAGGCGAAAGTAAGTTACAATTCAGTACCCTATCCTAAAGCTTGCTGTTAGGAGGGAATCTGCAGCTTGCAGTGAAAGTGCTTCCAGAGGGGAGTCTAATGTGGGCATAGATTTGATGGTAGCTGCTTCCCTGCGGGAGATACTCTCTTTGCCAAAATCGCCTTATTAGCCGCAGTTAAGTTACAATTCAGTACCCTATCCTAAAGCTTGCTGTTAGGAGGGAATCTGCAGCTTGCAGTGAAAGCGCTTCCAGAGGGGAGTCTAATGAGGGCAAACATTTGATGGTAGCAGCTTCCCTGCGGGAGATACTCTCTTTGCCAAAATCGCATTATTAGGCGAAAGTAAGTTACAATTCAGTACCCTATCCTAAAGCTTGCTGTTAGGAGGGAATCTGCAGCTTGCAGTGTAAGCGCTTCCAGAGGGGAGTCTAATGTGGGCATAGATTTGATGGTAGCAGCTTCCCTGCGGGAGATACTCTCTTTACCAAAATCGCATTATTAGGCGAAAGTAAGTTACAATTCAGTACCCTATCCTAAAGCTTGCTGTTAGGAGGGAATCTGCAGCTTGCAGTGAAAGCGCTTCCAGAGGGGAGTCTAATGAGGGCAAACATTTGATGGTAGCAGCTTCCCTGCGGGAGATATTCTCTTTGCCAAAATCGCCTTATTAGCCGCAGTTAAGTTACAATTCAGTACCCTATCCTAAAGCTTGCTGTTAGGAGGGAATCTGCAGCTTGCAGTGAAAGCGCTTCCAGAGGGGAGTCTAATGAGGGCAAACATTTGATGGTAGCAGCTTCCCTGCGGGAGATATTGTCTTTGCCAAAATCGCATTATTAGGCGAAAGTAAGTTACAATTCAGTACCCTATCCTAAAGCTTGCTGTTAGGAGGGAATCTGCAGCTTGCAGTGAAAGCGCTTCCAGAGGGGAGTCTAATGAGGGCAAACATTTGATGGTAGCAGCTTCCCTGCGGGAGATATTGTCTTTGCCAAAATCGCATTATTAGGCGAAAGTAAGTTACAATTCAGTACCCTATCCTAAAGCTTGCTGTTAGGAGGGAATCTGCAGCTTGCAGTGAAAGCGCTTCCAGAGGGGAGTCTAATGTGGGCATAGATTTGATGGTAGCAGCTTCCCTGCGGGAGATATTCTCTTTGCCATAATCGCCTTATTAGCCGCAGTTAAGTTACAATTCAGTACCCTATCCTAAAGCTTGCTGTTAGGAGGGAATCTGCAGCTTGCAGTGAAAGCGCTTCCAGAGGGGAGTCTAATGAGGGCAAACATTTGATGGTAGCAGCTTCCCTGCGGGAGATACTCTCTTTGCCAAAATCGCATTATTAGGCGAAAGTAAGTAACAATTCAGTACCCTATCCTAAAGCTTGCTGTTAGGAGGGAATCGGCAGCTTGCAGTGAAAGCGCTTCCAGAGGGGAGTCTAATGAGGGCAAACATTTGATGGTAGCAGCTTCCCTGCGGGAGATATTGTCTTTGCCAAAATCGCATTATTAGGCGAAAGTAAGTTACAATTCAGTACCCTATCCTAAAGCTTGCTGTTAGGAGGGAATCTGCAGCTTGCAGTGAAAGCGCTTCCAGAGGGGAGTCTAATGAGGGCAAACATTTGATGGTAGTAGTTTCCCTGCGGGAGATAATCTCTTTACCAAAATCGCATTATTAGGCGAAAGTAAGTTACAATTCAGTACCCTATCCTAAAGCTTGCTGTTAGGAGGGAATCTGCAGCTTGCAGTGAAAGCGCTTCCAGAGGGGAGTCTAATGAGGGCAAACATTTGATGGTAGCAGTTTCCCTGCGAGAGATAATCTCTTTACCAAAATCGCATTATTAGGCGAAAGTAAGTTACAATTCAGTACCCTATCCTAAAGCTTGCTGTTAGGAGGGAATCTGCAGCTTGCAGTGAAAGCGCTTCCAGAGGGGAGTCTAATGAGGGCAAACATTTGATGGTAGCAGCTTCCCTGCGGGAGATATTGTCTTTGCCAAAATCGCATTATTAGGCGAAAGTAAGTTACAATTCAGTACCCTATCCTAAAGCTTGCTGTTAGGAGGGAATCTGCAGCTTGCAGTGAAAGCGCTTCCAGAGGGGAGTCTAATGTGGGCATAGATTTGATGGTAGCAGCTTCCCTGCGGGAGATAATCTCTTTACCAAAATCGCATTATTAGGCGAAAGTAAGTTACAATTCAGTACCCTATCCTAAAGCTTGCTGTTAGGAGGGAATCTGCAGCTTGCATGAAAGCGCTTCCAGAGGGGAGTCTAATGAGGGCAAACATTTGATGGTAGCAGCTTCCTTGCGGGAGATATTGTCTTTGCCAAAATCGCATTATTAGGCGAAAGTAAGTTACAATTCAGTACCCTATCCTAAAGCTTGCTGTTAGGAGGGAATCTGCAGCTTGCAGTGAAAGCGCTTCCAGAGGGGAGTCTAATGAGGGCAAACATTTGATGGTAGCAGCTTCCCTGCGGGAGATAGTCTCTTTGCCAAAATCGCATTATTAGGCGAAAGTAAGTTACAATTCAGTACCCTATCCTAAAGCTTGCTGTTAGGAGGGAATCGGCAGCTTGCAGTGAAAGCGCTTCCAGAGGGGAGTCTAATGAGGGCAAATATTTGATGGTAGCAGCTTCCCTGCGGGAGATATTCTCTTTGCCAAAATCGCCTTATTAGCCGCAGTTAAGTTACAATTCAGTACCCTATCCTAAAGCTTGCTGTTAGGAGGGAATCTGCAGCTTGCAGTGAAAGCGCTTCCAGAGGGGAGTCTAATGAGGGCAAACATTTGATGGTAGCAGCTTCCCTGCGGGAGATACTCTCTTTGCCAAAATCGCATTATTAGGCGAAAGTAAGTTACAATTCAGTACCCTATCCTAAAGCTTGCTGTTAGGAGGGAATCGGCAGCTTGCAGTGAAAGCGCTTCCAGAGGGGAGTCTAATGAGGGCAAACATTTGATGGTAGCAGCTTCCCTGCGGGAGATAGTCTCTTTGCCAAAATCGCATTATTAGGCGAAAGTAAGTTACAATTCAGTACCCTATCCTAAAGCTTGATGTTAGGAGGGAATCTGCAGCTTGCACTGAAAGCGCTTCCAGAGGGGAGTCTAATGAGGGCAAACATTTGATGGTAGCAGCTTCCCTGCGGGAGATACTCTCTTTGCCAAAATCGCATTATTAGCCTCAGTTAAGTTACAATTCAGTACCCTATCCTAAAGCTTGCTGTTAGGAGGGAATCTGCAGCTTGCAGTGAAAGCGCTTCCAGAGGGGAGTCTAATGAGGGCAAACATTTGATGGTAGCAGCTTCCCTGCGGGAGATAGTCTCTTTGCCAAAATCGCATTATTAGGCGAAAGTAAGTTACAATTCAGTACCCTATCCTAAAGCTTGCTGTTAGGAGGGAATCTGCAGCTTGCAGTGAAAGCGCTTCCAGAGGGGAGTCTAATGAGGGCAAACATTTGATGGTAGCAGCTTCCCTGCGGGAGATAGTCTCTTTGCCAAAATCGCATTATTAGCCCCAGTTAAGTTACAATTCAGTACCCTATCCTAAAGCTTGCTGTTAGGAGGGAATCTGCAGCTTGCAGTGAAAGCGCTTCCAGAGGGGAGTCTAATGAGGGCAAACATTTGATGGTAGCAGCTTCCCTGCGGGAGATACTCTCTTTGCCAAAATCGCATTATTAGGCGAAAGTAAGTTACAATTCAGTACCCTATCCTAAAGCTTGCTGTTAGGAGGGAATCTGCAGCTTGCAGTGAAAGCGCTTCCAGAGGGGAGTCTAATGAGGGCAAACATTTGATGGTAGCAGCTTCCCTGCGGGAGATACTCTCTTTGCCAAAATCGCATTATTAGGCGAAAGTAAGTTACAATTCAGTACCCTATCCTAAAGCTTGCTGTTAGGAGGGAATCTGCAGCTTGCAGTGAAAGCGCTTCCAGAGGGGAGTCTAATGAGGGCAAACATTTGAAGGTAGCAGCTTCCCTGCCGGAGATATTCTCTTTGCCAAAATCGTCTTATTATCCACAGTTAAGTTACAATTCAGTACCCTATCCTAAAGCTTGCTGTTAGGAGGGAATCTGCAGCTTGCAGTGAAAGCGCTTCCAGAGGGGAGTCTAATGAGGGCAAACATTTGATGGTAGTAGTTTCCCTGCGAGAGATAATCTCTTTACCAAAATCGCATTATTAGGCGAAAGTAAGTTACAATTCAGTACCCTATCCTAAAGCTTGCTGTTAGGAGGGAATCTGCAGCTTGCAGTGAAAGCGCTTCCAGAGGGGAGTCTAATGAGGGCAAACATTTGATGGTAGCAGCTTCCCTGCGGGAGATACTCTCTTTGCCAAAATCGCATTATTAGGCGAAAGTAAGTTACAATTCAGTACCCTATCCTAAAGCTTGCTGTTAGGAGGGAATCTGCAGCTTGCAGTGAAAGCGCTTCCAGAGGGGAGTCTAATGAGGGCAAACATTTGATGGTAGCAGCTTCCCTGCGGGAGATATTCTCTTTGCCAAAATCGCCTTATTAGCCGCAGTTAAGTTACAATTCAGTACCCTATCCTAAAGCTTGCTGTTAGGAGGGAATCTGCAGCTTGCAGTAAAAGCGCTTCCAGAGGGGAGTCTAATGAGGGCAAAGATTTGATGGTAGCAGCTTCCCTGCGGGAGATATTGTCTTTGCCAAAATCGCATTATTAGGCGAAAGTAAGTTACAATTCAGTACCCTATCCTAAAGCTTGCTGTTAGGAGGGAATCTGCAGCTTGCAGTGAAAACGCTTCCAGAGGGGAGTCTAATGAGTGCAAAGATTTGATGGTAGCAACTTCCCTGCGGGAGATATTGTCTTTGCCAAAATCGCATTATTAGGCGAAAGTAAGTTACAATTCAGTACCCTATCCTAAAGCTTGCTGTTAGGAGGGAATCTGCAGCTTGCAGTGAAAACGCTTCCAGAGGGGAGTCTAATGAGGGCAAACATTTGATGGTAGCAGCTTCCCTGCGGGAGATACTCTCTTTGCCAAAATCGCATTATTAGGCGAAAGTAAGTTACAATTCAGTACCCTATCCTAAAGCTTGCTGTTAGGAGGGAATCTGCAGCTTGCAGTGAAAGCGCTTCCAGAGGGGAGTCTAATGAGGGCAAAGATTTGATGGTAGCAGCTTCCCTGCGGGAGATACTCTCTTTGCTAAAATCGCATTATTAAGCGAAAGTAAGTTACAATTCAGTACCCTATCCTAAAGCTTGCTGTTAGGAGGGAATCTGCAGCTTGCACTGAAAGCGCTTCCAGAGGGGAGTCTAATGAGGGCAAACATTTGATGGTAGCAGCTTCCCTGCGGGAGATACTCTCTTTGCCAAAATCGCATTATTAGCCTCAGTTAAGTTACAATTCAGTACCCTATCCTAAAGCTTGCTGTTAGGAGGGAATCTGCAGCTTGCAGTGAAAGCGCTTCCAGAGGGGAGTCTAATGAGGGCAAACATTTGATGGTAGCAGCTTCCCTGCGGGAGATACTCTCTTTGCTAAAATCGCATTATTAGGCGAAAGTAAGTTACAATTCAGTACCCTATCCTAAAGCTTGCTGTTAGGAGGGAATCTGCAGCTTGCAGTGAAAGCGCTTCCAGAGGGGAGTCTAATGAGGGCAAAGATTTGATGGTAGCAGCTTCCCTGCGGGAGATAGTCTCTTTGCCAAAATCGCATTATTAGGCGAAAGTAAGTTACAATTCAGTACCCTATCCTAAAGCTTGCTGTTAGGAGGGAATCTGCAGCTTGCAGTGAAAGCGCTTCCAGAGGGGAGTCTAATGAGGGCAAACATTTGATGGTAGCAGCTTCCCTGCGGGAGATACTCTCTTTGCCAAAATCGCATTATTAGGCGAAAGTAAGTTACAATTCAGTACCCTATCCTAAAGCTTGCTGTTAGGAGGGAATCTGCAGCTTGCAGTGAAAGCGCTTCCAGAGGGGAGTCTAATGTGGGCATAGATTTGATGGTAGCAGCTTCCCTGCGTGAGATAATCTCTTTACCAAAATCGCATTATTAGGCGAAAGTAAGTTACAATTCAGTACCCTATCCTAAAGCTTGCTGTTAGGAGGGAATCTGCAGCTTGCATGAAAGCGCTTCCAGAGGGGAGTCTAATGAGGGCAAACATTTGATGGTAGCAGCTTCCCTGCGGGAGATATTGTCTTTGCCAAAATCGCATTATTAGGCGAAAGTAAGTTACAATTCAGTACCCTATCCTAAAGCTTGCTGTTAGGAGGGAATCTGCAGCTTGCAGTGAAAGCGCTTCCAGAGGGGAGTCTAATGAGGGCAAACATTTGATGGTAGCAGCTTCCCTGCGGGAGATAGTCTCTTTGCCAAAATCGCATTATTAGGCGAAAGTAAGTTACAATTCGGTACCCTATCCTAAAGCTTGCTGTTAGGAGGGAATCTGCAGCTTGCAGTGAAAGCGCTTCCAGAGGGGAGTCTAATGAGGGCAAACATTTGATGGTAGCAGCTTCCCTGCGGGAGATACTCTCTTTGCCAAAATCGCATTATTAGGCGAAAGTAAGTAACAATTCAGTACCCTATCCTAAAGCTTGCTGTTAGGAGGGAATCGGCAGCTTGCAGTGAAAGCGCTTCCAGAGGGGAGTCTAATGAGGGCAAACATTTGATGGTAGCAGCTTCCCTGCGGGAGATACTCTCTTTGCCAAAATCGCATTATTAGGCGAAAGTAAGTTACAATTCAGTACCCTATCCTAAAGCTTGCTGTTAGGAGGGAATCTGCAGCTTGCAGTGAAAGCGCTTCCAGAGGGGAGTCTAATGAGGGCAAACATTTGATGGTAGCAGCTTCCCTGCGGGAGATACTCTCTTTGCCAAAATCGCATTATTAGGCGAAAGTAAGTTACAATTCAGTACCCTATCCTAAAGCTTGCTGTTAGGAGGGAATCGGCAGCTTGCAGTGAAAGCGCTTCCAGAGGGGAGTCTAATGAGGGCAAACATTTGATGGTAGCAGCTTCCCTGCGGGAGATAGTCTCTTTGCCAAAATCGCATTATTAGGCGAAAGTAAGTTACAATTCAGTACCCTATCCTAAAGCTTGCTGTTAGGAGGGAATCTGCAGCTTGCACTGAAAGCGCTTCCAGAGGGGAGTCTAATGAGGGCAAACATTTGATGGTAGCAGCTTCCCTGCGGGAGATAGTCTCTTTGCCAAAATCGCATTATTAGGCGAAAGTAAGTTACAATTCAGTACCCTATCCTAAAGCTTGCTGTTAGGAGGGAATCTGCAGCTTGCACTGAAAGCGCTTCCAGAGGGGAGTCTAATGAGGGCAAACATTTGATGGTAGCAGCTTCCCTGCGGGAGATACTCTCTTTGCTAAAATCGCATTATTAGGCGAAAGTAAGTTACAATTCAGTACCCTATCCTAAAGCTTGCTGTTAGGAGGGAATCTGCAGCTTGCAGTGAAAGCGCTTCCAGAGGGGAGTCTAATGAGGGCAAACATTTGATGGTAGCAGCTTCCCTGCGGGAGATACTCTCTTTGCCAAAATCGCATTATTAGGCGAAAGTAAGTTACAATTCAGTACCCTATCCTAAAGCTTGCTGTTAGGAGGGAATCTGCAGCTTGCAGTGAAAGCGCTTCCAGAGGGGAGTCTAATGAGGGCAAACATTTGATGGTAGCAGCTTCCCTGCGGGAGATAGTCTCTTTGCCAAAATCGCATTATTAGCCTCAGTTAAGTTACAATTCAGTACCCTATCCTAAAGCTTGCTGTTAGGAGGGAATCTGCAGCTTGCAGTGAAAGCGCTTCCAGAGGGGAGTCTAATGAGGGCAAACATTTGATGGTAGCAGCTTCCCTGCGGGAGATACTCTCTTTGCCAAAATCGCATTATTAGGCGAAAGTAAGTTACAATTCAGTACCCTATCCTAAAGCTTGCTGTTAGGAGGGAATCTGCAGCTTGCAGTGAAAGCGCTTCCAGAGGGGAGTCTAATGAGGGCAAAGATTTGATGGTAGCAGCTTCCCTGCGGGAGATACTCTCTTTGCCAAAATCGCATTATTAGGCGAAAGTAAGTTACAATTCAGTACCCTATCCTAAAGCTTGCTGTTAGGAGGGAATCTGCAGCTTGCAGTGAAAGCGCTTCCAGAGGGGAGTCTAATGAGGGCAAACATTTGAAGGTAGCAGCTTCCCTGCGGGAGATATTCTCTTTGCCAAAATCGTCTTATTATCCACAGTTAAGTTACAATTCAGTACCCTATCCTAAAGCTTGCTGTTAGGAGGGAATCTGCAGCTTGCAGTGAAAGCGCTTCCAGAGGGGAGTCTAATGAGGGCAAAGATTTGATGGTAGCAGCTTCCCTGCGGGAGATACTCTCTTTGCCAAAATCGCATTATTAGGCGAAAGTAAGTTACAATTCAGTACCCTATCCTAAAGCTTGCTGTTAGGAGGGAATCTGCAGCTTGCAGTGAAAGCGCTTCCAGAGGGGAGTCTAATGAGGGCAAACATTTGATGGTAGCAGCTTCCCTGCGGGAGATACTCTCTTTGCCAAAATCGCATTATTAGGCGAAAGTAAGTTACAATTCAGTACCCTATCCTAAAGCTTGCTGTTAGGAGGGAATCTGCAGCTTGCAGTGAAAGCGCTTCCAGAGGGGAGTCTAATGAGGGCAAACATTTGATGGTAGCAGCTTCCCTGCGGGAGATACTCTCTTTGCCAAAATCGCATTATTAGGCGAAAGTAAGTTACAATTCAGTACCCTATCCTAAAGCTTGCTGTTAGGAGGGAATCTGCAGCTTGCAGTGAAAGCGCTTCCAGAGGGGAGTCTAATGAGGGCAAACATTTGAAGGTAGCAGCTTCCCTGCCGGAGATATTCTATTTGCCAAAATCGTCTTATTATCCACAGTTAAGTTACAATTCAGTACCCTATCCTAAAGCTTGCTGTTAGGAGGGAATCTGCAGCTTGCAGTGAAAGCGCTTCCAGAGGGGAGTCTAATGAGGGCAAACATTTGATGGTAGTAGTTTCCCTGCGAGAGATAATCTCTTTACCAAAATCGCATTATTAGGCGAAAGTAAGTTACAATTCAGTACCCTATCCTAAAGCTTGCTGTTAGGAGGGAATCTGCAGCTTGCAGTGAAAGCGCTTCCAGAGGGGAGTCTAATGAGGGCAAACATTTGATGGTAGCAGCTTCCCTGCGGGAGATATTCTCTTTGCCAAAATCGCCTTATTAGCCGCAGTTAAGTTACAATTCAGTACCCTATCCTAAAGCTTGCTGTTAGGAGGGAATCTGCAGCTTGCAGTGAAAACGCTTCCAGAGGGGAGTCTAATGAGTGCAAAGATTTGATGGTAGCAACTTCCCTGCGGGAGATATTGTCTTTGCCAAAATCGCATTATTAGGCGAAAGTAAGTTACAATTCAGTACCCTATCCTAAAGCTTGCTGTTAGGAGGGAATCTGCAGCTTGCAGTGAAAACGCTTCCAGAGGGGAGTCTAATGAGGGCAAACATTTGATGGTAGCAGCTTCCCTGCGGGAGATACTCTCTTTGCCAAAATCGCATTATTAGGCGAAAGTAAGTTACAATTCAGTACCCTATCCTAAAGCTTGCTGTTAGGAGGGAATCTGCAGCTTGCAGTGAAAGCGCTTCCAGAGGGGAGTCTAATGAGGGCAAACATTTGATGGTAGTAGTTTCCCTGCGGGAGATAGTCTCTTTGCCAAAATCGCATTATTAGGCGAAAGTAAGTTACAATTCAGTACCCTATCCTAAAGCTTGCTGTTAGGAGGGAATCTGCAGCTTGCAGTGAAAGCGCTTCCAGAGGGGAGTCTAATGAGGGCAAAGATTTGATGGTAGCAGCTTCCCTGCGGGAGATAGTCTCTTTGCCAAAATCGCATTATTAGGCGAAAGTAAGTTACAATTCAGTACCCTATCCTAAAGCTTGCTGTTAGGAGGGAATCTGCAGCTTGCAGTGAAAGCGCTTCCAGAGGGGAGTCTAATGAGGGCAAACATTTGATGGTAGCAGCTTCCCTGCGGGAGATACTCTCTTTGCCAAAATCGCATTATTAGGCGAAAGTAAGTTACAATTCAGTACCCTATCCTAAAGCTTGCTGTTAGGAGGTAATCTGCAGCTTGCACTGAAAGCGCTTCCAGAGGGGAGTCTAATGAGGGCAAACATTTGATGGTAGCAGCTTCCCTGCGGGAGATATTGTCTTTGCCAAAATCGCATTATTAGGCGAAAGTAAGTTACAATTCAGTACCCTATCCTAAAGCTTGCTGTTAGGAGGGAATCTGCAGCTTGCAGTGAAAGCGCTTCCAGAGGGGAGTCTAATGAGGGCAAAGATTTGATGGTAGCAGCTTCCCTGCGGGAGATACTCTCTTTGCCAAAATCGCATTATTAGGCGAAAGTAAGATACAATTCAGTACCCTATCCTAAAGCTTGCTGTTAGGAGGGAATCTGCAGCTTGCAGTGAAAGCGCTTCCAGAGGGGAGTCTAATGTGGGCATAGATTTGATGGTAGCTGCTTCCCTGCGGGAGATACTCTCTTTGCCAAAATCGCCTTATAAGCCGCAGTTAAGTTACAATTCAGTACCCTATCCTAAAGCTTGCTGTTAGGAGGGAATCTGAAGCTTGCAGTGAAAGCGCTTCCAGAGGGGAGTCTAATGAGGGCAAACATTTGATGGTAGCAGCTTCCCTGCGGGAGATACTCTCTTTGCCAAAATCGCATTATTAGGCGAAAGTAAGTTACAATTCAGTACCCTATCCTAAAGCTTGCTGTTAGGAGGGAATCGGCAGCTTGCAGTGAAAGCGCTTCCAGAGGGGAGTCTAATGAGGGCAAACATTTGATGGTAGCAGCTTCCCTGCGGGAGATACTCTCTTTGCCAAAATCGCATTATTAGGCGAAAGTAAGTTACAATTCAGTACCCTATCCTAAAGCTTGCTGTTAGGAGGGAATCTGCAGCTTGCAGTGAAAGCGCTTCCAGAGGGGAGTCTAATGAGGGCAAGCATTTGATGGTAGCAGCTTCCCTGCGGGAGATACTCTCTTTGCCAAAATCGCATTATTAGGCGAAAGTAAGTTACAATTCAGTACCCTATCCTAAAGCTTGCTGTTAGGAGGGAATCTGCAGCTTGCAGTGAAAGCGCTTCCAGAGGGGAGTCTAATGAGGGCAAACATTTGATGGTAGCAGCTTCCCTGCGGGAGATAGTCTCTTTGCCAAAATCGCATTATTAGGCGAAAGTAAGTTACAATTCAGTACCCTATCCTAAAGCTTGCTGTTAGGAGGGAATCTGCAGCTTGCAGTGAAAGCACTTCCAGAGGGGAGTCTAATGAGGGCAAAGATTTGATGGTAGCAGCTTCCCTGCGGGAGATACTCTCTTTGCTAAAATCGCATTATTAGGCGAAAGTAAGTTACAATTCAGTACCCTATCCTAAAGCTTGCTGTTAGGAGGGAATCTGCAGCTTGCAGTGAAAGCGCTTCCAGAGGGGAGTCTAATGAGGGCAAACATTTGATGGTAGCAGCTTCCCTGCGGGAGATACTCTCTTTGCCAAAATCGCATTATTAGGCGAAAGTAAGTTACAATTCAGTACCCTATCCTAAAGCTTGCTGTTAGGAGGGAATCTGCAGCTTGCAGTGAAAGCGCTTCCAGAGGGGAGTCTAATGAGGGCAAACATTTGATGGTAGCAGCTTCCCTGCGGGAGATAGTCTCTTTGCCAAAATCGCATTATTAGCCTCAGTTAAGTTACAATTCAGTACCCTATCCTAAAGCTTGCTGTTAGGAGGGAATCTGCAGCTTGCAGTGAAAGCGCTTCCAGAGGGGAGTCTAATGAGGGCAAACATTTGATGGTAGCAGCTTCCCTGCGGGAGATACTCTCTTTGCCAAAATCGCATTATTAGGCGAAAGTAAGTTACAATTCAGTACCCTATCCTAAAGCTTGCTGTTAGGAGGGAATCTGCAGCTTGCAGTGAAAGCGCTTCCAGAGGGGAGTCTAATGAGGGCAAAGATTTGATGGTAGCAGCTTCCCTGCGGGAGATACTCTCTTTGCCAAAATCGCATTATTAGGCGAAAGTAAGTTACAATTCAGTACCCTATCCTAAAGCTTGCTGTTAGGAGGGAATCTGCAGCTTGCAGTGAAAGCGCTTCCAGAGGGGAGTCTAATGAGGGCAAACATTTGATGGTAGTAGTTTCCCTGCGGGAGATAATCTCTTTGCCAAAATCGCATTATTAGGCGAAAGTAAGTTACAATTCAGTACCCTATCCTAAAGCTTGCTGTTAGGAGGGAATCTGCAGCTTGCAGTGAAAGCGCTTCCAGAGGGGAGTCTAATGAGGGCAAAGATTTGATGGTAGCAGCTTCCCTGCGGGAGATACTCTCTTTGCCAAAATCGCATTATTAGGCGAAAGTAAGTTACAATTCAGTACCCTATCCTAAAGCTTGCTGTTAGGAGGGAATCTGCAGCTTGCAGTGAAAGCGCTTCCAGAGGGGAGTCTAATGAGGGCAAAGATTTGATGGTAGCAGCTTCCCTGCGGGAGATATTGTCTTTGCCAAAATCGCATTATTAGGCGAAAGTAAGTTACAATTCAGTACCCTATCCTAAAGCTTGCTGTTAGGAGGGAATCTGCAGCTTGCAGTGAAAACGCTTCCAGAGGGGAGTCTAATGAGTGCAAAGATTTGATGGTAGCAACTTCGCTGCGGGAGATATTGTCTTTGCCAAAATCGCATTATTAGGCGAAAGTAAGTTACAATTCAGTACCCTATCCTAAAGCTTGCTGTTAGGAGGGAATCTGCAGCTTGCAGTGAAAACGCTTCCAGAGGGGAGTCTAATGAGGGCAAACATTTGATGGTAGCAGCTTCCCTGCGGGAGATACTCTCTTTGCCAAAATCGCATTATTAGGCGAAAGTAAGTTACAATTCAGTACCCTATCCTAAAGCTTGCTGTTAGGAGGGAATCTGCAGCTTGCAGTGAAAGCGCTTCCAGAGGGGAGTCTAATGAGGGCAAACATTTGATGGTAGTAGTTTCCCTGCGGGAGATAGTCTCTTTGCCAAAATGGCATTATTAGGCGAAAGTAAGTTACAATTCAGTACCCTATCCTAAAGCTTGCTGTTAGGAGGGAATCTGCAGCTTGCAGTGAAAGCGCTTCCAGAGGGGAGTCTAATGAGGGCAAAGATTTGATGGTAGCAGCTTCCCTGCGGGAGATACTCTCTTTGCCAAAATCGCATTATTAGGCGAAAGTAAGTTACAATTCAGTACCCTATCCTAAAGCTTGCTGTTAGGAGGGAATCTGCAGCTTGCAGTGAAAGCGCTTCCAGAGGGGAGTCTAATGAGGGCAAACATTTGATGGTAGCAGCTTCCCTGCGGGAGATACTCTCTTTGCCAAAATCGCATTATTAGGCGAAAGTAAGTTACAATTCAGTACCCTATCCTAAAGCTTGCTGTTAGGAGGGAATCTGCAGCTTGCAGTGAAAACGCTTCCAGAGGGGAGTCTAATGAGGGCAAACATTTGATGGTAGCAGCTTCCCTGCGGGAGATATTCTCTTTGCCAAAATCGCCTTATTAGCCGCAGTTAAGTTACAATTCAGTACCCTATCCTAAAGCTTGCTGTTAGGAGGGAATCTGCAGCTTGCAGTGAAAGCGCTTCCAGAGGGGAGTCTAATGAGGGCAAACATTTGATGGTAGTAGTTTCCCTGCGGGAGATAATATCTTTACCAAAATCGCATTATTAGGCGAAAGTAAGTTACAATTCAGTACCCTATCCTAAAGCTTGCTGTTAGGAGGGAATCTGCAGCTTGCAGTGAAAGCGCTTCCAGAGGGGAGTCTAATGAGGGCAAACATTTGATGGTAGCAGCTTCCCTGCGGGAGATACTCTCTTTGCCAAAATCGCATTATTAGGCGAAAGTAAGTTACAATTCAGTACCCTATCCTAAAGCTTGCTGTTAGGAGGGAATCTGCAGCTTGCAGTGAAAGCGCTTCCAGAGGGGAGTGTAATGAGGGCAAACATTTGATGGTAGCAGCTTCCCTGCGGGAGATAGTCTCTTTGCCAAAATCGCATTATTAGGCGAAAGTAAGTTACAATTCAGTACCCTATCCTAAAGCTTGCTGTTAGGAGGGAATCTGCAGCTTGCAGTGAAAACGCTTCCAGAGGGGAGTCTAATGAGGGCAAAGATTTGATGGTAGCAGCTTCCCTGCGGGAGATATTCTCTTTGCCAAAATCGCCTTATTAGCCGCAGTTAAGTTACAATTCAGTACCCTATACTAAAGCTTGCTGTTAGGAGGGAATCTGCAGCTTGCAGTGAAAGCGCTTCCAGAGGGGAGTCTAATGAGGGCAAACATTTGATGGTAGCAGCTTCCCTGCGGGAGATACTCTCTTTGCCAAAATCGCATTATTAGGCGAAAGTAAGTTACAATTCAGTACCCTATCCTAAAGCTTGCTGTTAGGAGGGAATCTGCAGCTTGCAGTGAAAGCGCTTCCAGAGGGGAGTCTAATGAGGGCAAACATTTGATGGTAGCAGCTTCCCTGCGGGAGATACTCTCTTTGCCAAAATCGCATTATTAGGCGAAAGTAAGTTACAATTCAGTACCCTATCCTAAAGCTTGCTGTTAGGAGGGAATCTGCAGCTTGCAGTGAAAGCGCTTCCAGAGGGGAGTCTAATGAGGGCAAATATTTGATGGTAGCAGCTTCCCTGCGGGAGATATTCTCTTTGCCAAAATCGCCTTATTAGCCGCAGTTAAGTTACAATTCAGTACCCTATCCTAAAGCTTGCCGTTAGGAGGGAATCTGCAGCTTGCAGTGAAAGCGCTTCCAGAGGGGAGTCTAATGAGGGCAAACATTTGATGGTAGTAGTTTCCCTGCGGGAGATAATCTCTTTACCAAAATCGCATTATTAGGCGAAAGTAAGTTACAATTCAGTACCCTATCCTAAAGCTTGCTGTTAGGAAGGCATCTGCAGCTTGCAGTGAAAGCGCTTCCAGAGGGGAGTCTAATGAGGGCAAACATTTGATGGTAGCAGCTTCCCTGCGGGAGATAGTCTCTTTGCCAAAATCGCATTATTAGGCGAAAGTAAGTTACAATTCAGTACCCTATCCTAAAGCTTGCTGTTAGGAAGGAATCTGCAGCTTGCAGTGAAAGCGCTTCCAGAGGGGAGTCTAATGAGGGCAAACATTTGATGGTAGCAGCTTCCCTGCGGGAGATACTCTCTTTGCCAAAATCGCATTATTAGGCGAAAGTAAGTTACAATTCAATACCCTATCCTAAAGCTTGCTGTTAGGAGGGAATCTGCAGCTTGCAGTGAAAGCGCTTCCAGAGGGGAGTCTAATGAGGGCAAACATTTGATGGTAACAGCTTCCCTGCGGGAGATATTCTCTTTGCCAAAATCGCCTTATTAGCCGCAGTTAAGTTACAATTCAGTACCCTATCCTAAAGCTTGCTGTTAGGAGGGAATCTGCAGCTTGCAGTGAAAGCGCTTCCAGAGGGGAGTCTAATGAGGGCAAACATTTGATGGTAGCAGCTTCCCTGCGGGAGATACTCTCTTTGCCAAAATCGCATTATTAGGCGAAAGTAAGTTACAATTCAGTACCCTATCCTAAAGCTTGCTGTTAGGAGGGAATCTGCAGCTTGCAGTGAAAGCGCTTCCAGAGGGGAGTCTAATGAGGGCAAACATTTGATGGTAGCAGCTTCCCTGCGGGAGATAGTCTCTTTGCCAAAATCGCATTATTAGGCGAAAGTAAGTTACAATTCAGTACCCTATCCTAAAGCTTGCTGTTAGGAGGGAATCTGCAGCTTGCAGTGAAAGCGCTTCCAGAGGGGAGTCTAATGAGGGCAAACATTTGATGGTAGCAGCTTCCCTGCGGGAGATACTCTCTTTGCCAAAATCGCATTATTAGGCGAAAGTAAGTTACAATTCAGTACCCTATCCTAAAGCTTACTGTTAGGAGGGAATCTGCAGCTTGCAGTGAAAGCGCTTCCAGAGGGGAGTCTAATGAGGGCAAACATTTGATGGTAGCAGCTTCCCTGCGGGAGATACTCTCTTTGCCAAAATCGCATTATTAGGCGAAAGTAAGTTACAATTCAGTACCCTATCCTAAAGCTTGCTGTTAGGAGGGAATCTGCAGCTTGCAGTGAAAGCGCTTCCAGAGGGGAGTCTAATGAGGGCAAATATTTGATGGTAGCAGCTTCCCTGCGGGAGATATTCTCTTTGCCAAAATCGCCTTATTAGCCGCAGTTAAGTTACAATTCAGTACCCTATCCTAAAGCTTGCTGTTAGGAGGGAATCTGCAGCTTGCAGTGAAAGCGCTTCCAGAGGGGAGTCTAATGAGGGCAAACATTTGATGGTAGTAGTTTCCCTGCGGGAGATAATCTCTTTACCAAAATCGCATTATTAGGCGAAAGTAAGTTACAATTCAGTACCCTATCCTAAAGCTTGCTGTTAGGAAGGCATCTGCAGCTTGCAGTGAAAGCGCTTCCAGAGGGGAGTCTAATGAGGGCAAACATTTGATGGTAGCAGCTTCCCTGCGGGAGATAGTCTCTTTGCCAAAATCGCATTATTAGGCGAAAGTAAGTTACAATTCAGTACCCTATCCTAAAGCTTGCTGTTAGGAAGGAATCTGCAGCTTGCAGTGAAAGCGCTTCCAGAGGGGAGTCTAATGAGGGCAAACATTTGATGGTAGCAGCTTCCCTGCGGGAGATACTCTCTTTGCCAAAATCGCATTATTAGGCGAAAGTAAGTTACAATTCAATACCCTATCCTAAAGCTTGCTGTTAGGAGGGAATCTGCAGCTTGCAGTGAAAGCGCTTCCAGAGGGGAGTCTAATGAGGGCAAACATTTGATGGTAACAGCTTCCCTGCGGGAGATATTCTCTTTGCCAAAATCGCCTTATTAGCCGCAGTTAAGTTACAATTCAGTACCCTATCCTAAAGCTTGCTGTTAGGAGGGAATCTGCAGCTTGCAGTGAAAGCGCTTCCAGAGGGGAGTCTAATGAGGGCAAACATTTGATGGTAGCAGCTTCCCTGCGGGAGATAGTCTGTTTGCCAAAATCGCATTATTAGGCGAAAGTAAGTTACAATTCAGTACCCTATCCTAAAGCTTGCTGTTAGGAGGGAATCTGCAGCTTGCAGTGAAAGCGCTTCCAGAGGAGAGTCTAATGAGGGCAAATATTTGATGGTAGCAGCTTCCCTGCGGGAGATATTCTCTTTGCCAAAATCGCCTTATTAGCCGCAGTTAAGTTACAATTCAGTACCCAATCCTAAAGCTTGCTGTTAGGAGGGAATCTGCAGCTTGCAGTGAAAGCGCTTCCAGAGGGGAGTCTAATGAGGGCAAACATTTGATGGTAGTAGTTTCCCTGCGGGAGATAATCTCTTTACCAAAATCGCATTATTAGGCGAAAGTAAGTTACAATTCAGTACCCTATCCTAAAGCTTGCTGTTAGGAAGGCATCTGCAGCTTGCAGTGAAAGCGCTTCCAGAGGGGAGTCTAATGAGGGCAAACATTTGATGGTAGCAGCTTCCCTGCGGGAGATACTCTCTTTGCCAAAATCGCATTATTAGGCGAAAGTAAGTTACAATTCAGTACCCTATCCTAAAGCTTGCTGTTAGGAAGGAATCTGCAGCTTGCAGTGAAAGCGCTTCCAGAGGGGAGTCTAATGAGGGCAAACATTTGATGGTAGCAGCTTCCCTGCGGGAGATACTCTCTTTGCCAAAATCGCATTATTAGGCGAAAGTAAGTTACAATTCAATACCCTATCCTAAAGCTTGCTGTTAGGAGGGAATCTGCAGCTTGCAGTGAAAGCGCTTCCAGAGGGGAGTCTAATGAGGGCAAACATTTGATGGTAACAGCTTCCCTGCGGGAGATATTCTCTTTGCCAAAATCGCCTTATTAGCCGCAGTTAAGTTACAATTCAGTACCCTATCCTAAAGCTTGCTGTTAGGAGGGAATCTGCAGCTTGCAGTGAAAGCGCTTCCAGAGGGGAGTCTAATGAGGGCAAACATTTGATGGTAGCAGCTTCCCTGCGGGAGATACTCTCTTTGCCAAAATCGCATTATTAGGCGAAAGTAAGTTACAATTCAGTACCCTATCCTAAAGCTTGCTGTTAGGAGGGAATCTGCAGCTTGCAGTGAAAGCGCTTCCAGAGGGGAGTCTAATGAGGGCAAACATTTGATGGTAGCAGCTTCCCTGCGGGAGATACTCTCTTTGCCAAAATCGCATTATTAGGCGAAAGTAAGTTACAATTCAGTACCCTATCCTAAAGCTTACTGTTAGGAGGGAATCTGCAGCTTGCAGTGAAAGCGCTTCCAGAGGGGAGTCTAATGAGGGCAAACATTTGATGGTAGTAGTTTCCCTGCGGGAGATAATCTCTTTGCCAAAATCGCATTATTAGGCGAAAGTAAGTTACAATTCAGTACCCTATCCTAAAGCTTGCTGTTAGGAGGGAATCTGCAGCTTGCAGTGAAAGCGCTTCCAGAGGGGAGTCTAATGAGGGCAAAGATTTGATGGTAGCAGCTTCCCTGCGGGAGATATTGTCTTTGCCAAAATCGCATTATTAGGCGAAAGTAAGTTACAATTCAGTACCCTATCCTAAAGCTTGCTGTTAGGAGGGAATCTGCAGCTTGCAGTGAAAGCGCTTCCAGAGGGGAGTCTAATGAGGGCAAAGATTTGATGGTAGCAGCTTCCCTGCGGGAGATATTCTCTTTGCCAAAATCGCCTTATTAGCCGCAGTTAAGTTACAATTCAGTAGCCTATCCTAAAGCTTGCTGTTAGGAGGGAATCTGCAGCTTGCAGTGAAAGCGCTTCCAGAGGGGAGTCTAATGAGGGCAAACATTTGATGGTAGCAGCTTCCCTGCGGGAGATACTCTCTTTGCCAAAATCGCATTATTAGGCGAAAGTAAGTTACAATTCAGTACCCTATCCTAAAGCTTGCTGTTAGGAGGGAATATGCAGCTTGCAGTGAAAACGCTTCCAGAGGGGAGTCTAATGAGGGCAAAGATTTGATGGTAGCAGCTTCCCTGCGGGAGATACTCTCTTTGCCAAAATCGCATTATTAGGCGAAAGTAAGTTACAATTCAGTACCCTATCCTAAAGCTTGCTGTTAGGAGGGAATCTGCAGCTTGCAGTGAAAGCGCTTCCAGAGGGGAGTCTAATGAGGGCAAACATTTGATGGTAGTAGTTTCCCTGCGGGAGATAATATCTTTACCAAAATCGCATTATTAGGCGAAAGTAAGTTACAATTCAGTACCCTATCCTAAAGCTTGCTGTTAGGAGGGAATCTGCAGCTTGCACTGAAAGCGCTTCCAGAGGGGAGTCTAATGAGGGCAAACATTTGATGGTAGCAGCTTCCCTGCGGGAGATACTCTCTTTGCCAAAATCGCATTATTAGGCGAAAGTAAGTTACAATTCAGTACCCTATCCTAAAGCTTGCTGTTAGGAGGGAATCTGCAGCTTGCAGTGAAAGCGCTTCCAGAGGGGAGTCTAATGTGGGCATAGATTTGATGGTAGCTGCTTCCCTGCGGGAGATACTCTCTTTGCCAAAATCGCCTTATTAGCCGCAGTTAAGTTAAAATTCAGTACCCTATCCTAAAGCTTGCTGTTAGGAGGGAATCTGAAGCTTGCAGTGAAAGCGCTTCCAGAGGGGAGTCTAATGAGGGCAAACATTTGATGGTAGCAGCTTCCCTGCGGGAGATACTCTCTTTGCCAAAATCGCATTATTAGGCGAAAGTAAGTTACAATTCAGTACCCTATCCTAAAGCTTGCTGTTAGGAGGGAATCGGCAGCTTGCAGTGAAAGCGCTTCCAGAGGGGAGTCTAATGAGGGCAAACATTTGATGGTAGCAGCTTCCCTGCGGGAGATACTCTCTTTGTCAAAATCGCATTATTAGGCAAAAGTAAGTTACAATTCAGTACCCTATCCTAAAGCTTGCTGTTAGGAGGGAATCTGCAGCTTGCAGTGAAAGCGCTTCCAGAGGGGAGTCTAATGAGGGCAAGCATTTGATGGTAGCAGCTTCCCTGCGGGAGATACTCTCTTTGCCAAAATCGCATTATTAGGCGAAAGTAAGTTACAATTCAGTACCCTATCCTAAAGCTTGCTGTTACGAGGGAATCTGCAGCTTGCAGTGAAAGCGCTTCCAGAGGGGAGTCTAATGAGGGCAAACATTTGATGGTAGCAGCTTCCCTGCGGGAGATAGTCTCTTTGCTAAAATCGCATTATTAGGCGAAAGTAAGTTACAATTCAGTACCCTATCCTAAAGCTTGCTGTTAGGAGGGAATCTGCAGCTTGCAGTGAAAGCGCTTCCAGAGGGGAGTCTAATGAGGGCAAATATTTGATGGTAGCAGCTTCCCTGCGGGAGATATTCTCTTTGCCAAAATCGCCTTATTAGCCGCAGTTAAGTTACAATTCAGTACCCTATCCTAAAGCTTGCTGTTAGGAGGGAATCTGCAGCTTGCAGTGAAAGCGCTTCCAGAGGGGAGTCTAATGAGGGCAAACATTTGATGGTAGTAGTTTCCCTGCGGGAGATAATCTCTTTACCAAAATCGCATTATTAGACGAAAGTAAGTTACAATTCAGTACCCTATCCTAAAGCTTGCTGTTAGGAAGGCATCTGCAGCTTGCAGTGAAAGCGCTTCCAGAGGGGAGTCTAATGAGGGCAAACATTTGATGGTAGCAGCTTCCCTGCGGGAGATAGTCTCTTTGCCAAAATCGCATTATTAGGCGAAAGTAAGTTACAATTCAGTACCCTATCCTAAAGCTTGCTGTTAGGAAGGAATCTGCAGCTTGCAGTGAAAGCGCTTCCAGAGGGGAGTCTAATGAGGGCAAACATTTGATGGTAGCAGCTTCCCTGCGGGAGATACTCTCTTTGCCAAAATCGCATTATTAGGCGAAAGTAAGTTACAATTCAGTACCCTATCCTAAAGCTTGCTGTTAGGAGGGAATCTGCAGCTTGCAGTGAAAGCGCTTCCAGAGGGGAGTCTAATGAGGGCAAACATTTGATGGTAACAGCTTCCCTGCGGGAGATATTCTCTTTGCCAAAATCGCCTTATTAGCCGCAGTTAAGTTACAATTCAGTACCCTATCCTAAAGCTTGCTGTTAGGAGGGAATCTGCAGCTTGCAGTGAAAGCGCTTCCAGAGGGGAGTCTAATGAGGGCAAACATTTGATGGTAGCAGCTTCCCTGCGGGAGATACTCTCTTTGCCAAAATCGCATTATTAGGCGAAAGTAAGTTACAATTCAGTACCCTATCCTAAAGCTTGCTGTTAGGAGGGAATCTGCAGCTTGCAGTGAAAGCGCTTCCAGAGGGGAGTCTAATGAGGGCAAACATTTGATGGTAGTAGTTTCCCTGCGGGAGATAATCTCTTTGCCAAAATCGCATTATTAGGCGAAAGTAAGTTACAATTCAGTACCCTATCCTAAAGCTTGCTGTTAGGAGGGAATCTGCAGCTTGCAGTGAAAGCGCTTCCAGAGGGGAGTCTAATGAGGGCAAAGATTTGATGGTAGCAGCTTCCCTGCGGGAGATATTGTCTTTGCCAAAATCGCATTATTAGGCGAAAGTAAGTTACAATTCAGTACCCTATCCTAAAGCTTGCTGTTAGGAGGGAATCTGCAGCTTGCACTGAAAGCGCTTCCAGAGGGGAGTCTAATGAGGGCAAATATTTGATGGTAGCAGCTTCCCTGCGGGAGATATTCTCTTTGCCAAAATCGCCTTATTAGCCGCAGTTAAGTTACAATTCAGTACCCTATCCTAAAGCTTGCTGTTAGGAGGGAATCTGCAGCTTGCAGTGAAAGCGCTTCCAGAGGGGAGTCTAATGAGGGCAAACATTTGATGGTAGCAGCTTCCCTGCGGGAGATACTCTCTTTGCCAAAATCGCATTATTAGGCGAAAGTAAGTTACAATTCAGTACCCTATCCTAAAGCTTGCTGTTAGGAGGGAATATGCAGCTTGCAGTGAAAACGCTTCCAGAGGGGAGTCTAATGAGGGCAAAGATTTGATGGTAGCAGCTTCCCTGCGGGAGATACTCTCTTTGCCAAAATCGCATTATTAGGCGAAAGTAAGTTACAATTCAGTACCCTATCCTAAAGCTTGCTGTTAGGTGGGAATCTGCAGTTTGCACTGAAAGCGCTTCCAGAGGGGAGTCTAATGAGGGCAAACATTTGATGGTAGCAGCTTCCCTGCGGGAGATACTCTCTTTGCCAAAATCGCATTATTAGGCGAAAGTAAGTTACAATTCAGTACCCTATCCTAAAGCTTGCTGTTAGGAGGGAATCTGCAGCTTGCAGTGAAAGCGCTTCCAGAGGGGAGTCTAATGTGGGCATAGATTTGATGGTAACAGCTTCCCTGCGGGAGATATTCTCTTTGCCAAAATCGCCTTATTAGCCGCAGTTAAGTTACAATTCAGTACCCTATCCTAAAGCTTGCTGTTAGGAGGGAATCTGAAGCTTGCAGTGAAAGCGCTTCCAGAGGGGAGTCTAATGAGGGCAAACATTTGATGGTAGCAGCTTCCCTGCGGGAGATACTCTCTTTGCCAAAATCGCATTATTAGGCGAAAGTAAGTTACAATTCAGTACCCTATCCTAAAGCTTGCTGTTAGGAGGGAATCGGCAGCTTGCAGTGAAAGCGCTTCCAGAGGGGAGTCTAATGAGGGCAAACATTTGATGGTAGCAGCTTCCCTGCGGGAGATACTCTCTTTGCCAAAATCGCATTATTAGGCAAAAGTAAGTTACAATTCAGTACCCTATCCTAAAGCTTGCTGTTAGGAGGGAATCTGCAGCTTGCAGTGAAAGCGCTTCCAGAGGGGAGTCTAATGAGGGCAAAGATTTGATGGTAGCAGCTTCCCTGCGGGAGATACTCTCTTTGCCAAAATCGCATTATTAGGCGAAAGTAAGTTACAATTCAGTACCCTATCCTAAAGCTTGCTGTTAGGAGGGAATCTGCAGCTTGCAGTGAAAGCGCTTCCAGAGGGGAGTCTAATGAGGGCAAACATTTGATGGTAGCAGCTTCCCTGCGGGAGATACTCTCTTTGCCAAAATCGCATTATTAGGCGAAAGTAAGTTACAATTCAGTACCCTATCCTAAAGCTTGCTGTTAGGAGGGAATCTGCAGCTTGCAGTGAAAGCGCTTCCAGAGGGGAGTCTAATGAGGGCAAACATTTGATGGTAGCAGCTTCCCTGCGGGAGATAGTCTGTTTGCCAAAATCGCATTATTAGGCGAAAGTAAGTTACAATTCAGTACCCTATCCTAAAGCTTGCTGTTAGGAGGGAATCTGCAGCTTGCACTGAAAGCGCTTCCAGAGGGGAGTCTAATGAGGGCAAACATTTGATGGTAGCAGCTTCCCTGCGGGAGATAGTCTCTTTGCCAAAATCGCATTATTAGCCTCAGTTAAGTTACAATTCAGTACCCTATCCTAAAGCTTGCTGTTAGGAGGGAATCTGCAGCTTGCAGTGAAAGCGCTTCCAGAGGGGAGTCTAATGAGGGCAAACATTTGATGGTAGCAGCTTCCCTGCGGGAGATACTCTCTTTGCCAAAATCGCATTATTAGGCGAAAGTAAGTTACAATTCAGTACCCTATCCTAAAGCTTGCTGTTAGGAGGGAATCTGCAGCTTGCAGTGAAAGCGCTTCCAGAGGGGAGTCTAATGAGGGCAAACATTTGATGGTAGCAGCTTCCCTGCGGGAGATATTCTCTTTGCCAAAATCGCCTTATTAGCCGCAGTTAAGTTACAATTCAGTACCCTATCCTAAAGCTTGCTGTTAGGAGGGAATCTGCAGCTTGCAGTGAAAGCGCTTCCAGAGGGGAGTCTAATGAGGGCAAACATTTGATGGTAGCAGCTTCCCTGCGGGAGATACTCTCTTTGCCAAAATCGCATTATTAGGCGAAAGTAAGTTACAATTCAGTACCCTATCCTAAAGCTTACTGTTAGGAGGGAATCTGCAGCTTGCAGTGAAAGCGCTTCCAGAGGGGAGTCTAATGAGGGCAAATATTTGATGGTAGCAGCTTCCCTGCGGGAGATATTCTCTTTGCCAAAATCGCCTTATTAGCCGCAGTTAAGTTACAATTCAGTACCCTATCCTAAAGCTTGCTGTTAGGAGGGAATCTGCAGCTTGCAGTGAAAGCGCTTCCAGAGGGGAGTCTAATGAGGGCAAACATTTGATGGTAGTAGTTTCCCTGCGGGAGATAGTCTCTTTGCCAAAATCGCATTATTAGGCGAAAGTAAGTTACAATTCAGTACCCTATCCTAAAGCTTGCTGTTAGGAGGGAATCTGCAGCTTGCAGTGAAAGCGCTTCCAGAGGGGAGTCTAATGAGGGCAAACATTTGATGGTAGCAGCTTCCCTGCGGGAGATACTCTCTTTGCCAAAATCGCATTATTAGGCGAAAGTAAGTTACAATTCAGTACCCTATCCTAAAGCTTGCTGTTAGGAGGGAATCTGCAGCTTGCAGTGAAAGCGCTTCCAGAGGGGAGTCTAATGAGGGCAAACATTTGATGGTAGCAGCTTCCCTGCGGGAGATACTCTCTTTGCCAAAATCGCATTATTAGGCGAAAGTAAGTTACAATTCAGTACCCTATCCTAAAGCTTGCTGTTAGGAGGGAATCTGCAGCTTGCAGTGAAAGCGCTTCCAGAGGGGAGTCTAATGAGGGCAAATATTTGATGGTAGCAGCTTCCCTGCGGGAGATATTCTCTTTGCCAAAATCGCCTTATTAGCCGCAGTTAAGTTACAATTCAGTACCCTATCCTAAAGCTTGCTGTTAGGAGGGAATCTGCAGCTTGCAGTGAAAGCGCTTCCAGAGGGGAGTCTAATGAGGGCAAACATTTGATGGTAGTAGTTTCCCTGCGGGAGATAATCTCTTTACCAAAATCGCATTATTAGGCGAAAGTAAGTTACAATTCAGTACCCTATCCTAAAGCTTGCTGTTAGGAAGGCATCTGCAGCTTGCAGTGAAAGCGCTTCCAGAGGGGAGTCTAATGAGGGCAAACATTTGATGGTAGCAGCTTCCCTGCGGGAGATAGTCTCTTTGCCAAAATCGCATTATTAGGCGAAAGTAAGTTACAATTCAGTACCCTATCCTAAAGCTTGCTGTTAGGAAGGAATCTGCAGCTTGCAGTGAAAGCGCTTCCAGAGGGGAGTCTAATGAGGGCAAACATTTGATGGTAGCAGCTTCCCTGCGGGAGATACTCTCTTTGCCAAAATCGCATTATTAGGCGAAAGTAAGTTACAATTCAATACCCTATCCTAAAGCTTGCTGTTAGGAGGGAATCTGCAGCTTGCAGTGAAAGCGCTTCCAGAGGGGAGTCTAATGAGGGCAAACATTTGATGGTAACAGCTTCCCTGCGGGAGATATTCTCTTTGCCAAAATCGCCTTATTAGCCGCAGTTAAGTTACAATTCAGTACCCTATCCTAAAGCTTGCTGTTAGGAGGGAATCTGCAGCTTGCAGTGAAAGCGCTTCCAGAGGGGAGTCTAATGAGGGCAAACATTTGATGGTAGCAGCTTCCCTGCGGGAGATACTCTCTTTGCCAAAATCGCATTATTAGGCGAAAGTAAGTTACAATTCAGTACCCTATCCTAAAGCTTGCTGTTAGGAGGGAATCTGCAGCTTGCAGTGAAAGCGCTTCCAGAGGGGAGTCTAATGAGGGCAAACATTTGATGGTAGCAGCTTCCCTGCGGGAGATACTCTCTTTGCCAAAATCGCATTATTAGGCGAAAGTAAGTTACAATTCAGTACCCTATCCTAAAGCTTGCTGTTAGGAGGGAATCTGCAGCTTGCAGTGAAAGCGCTTCCAGAGGGGAGTCTAATGAGGGCAAACATTTGATGGTAGCAGCTTCCCTGTGGGAGATACTCTCTTTGCCAAAATCGCATTATTAGGCGAAAGTAAGTTACAATTCAGTACCCTATCCTAAAGCTTGCTGTTAGGAGGGAATCTGCAGCTTGCAGTGAAAGCGCTTCCAGAGGGGAGTCTAATGAGGGCAAACATTTGATGGTAGCAGCTTCCCTGCGGGAGATACTCTCTTTGCCAAAATCGCATTATTAGGCGAAAGTAAGTTACAATTCAGTACCCTATCCTAAAGCTTGCTGTTAGGAGGGAATCTGCAGCTTGCAGTGAAAGCGCTTCCAGAGGGGAGTCTAATGAGGGCAAACATTTGATGGTAGCAGCTTCCCTGCGGGAGATACTCTCTTTGCCAAAATCGCATTATTAGGCGAAAGTAAGTTACAATTCAGTACCCTATCCTAAAGCTTGCTGTTAGGAAGGCATCTGCAGCTTGCAGTGAAAGCGCTTCCAGAGGGGAGTCTAATGAGGGCAAACATTTGATGGTAGCAGCTTCCCTGCGGGAGATAGTCTCTTTGCCAAAATCGCATTATTAGGCGAAAGTAAGTTACAATTCAGTACCCTATCCTAAAGCTTGCTGTTAGGAAGGAATCTGCAGCTTGCAGTGAAAGCGCTTCCAGAGGGGAGTCTAATGAGGGCAAACATTTGATGGTAGCAGCTTCCCTGCGGGAGATACTCTCTTTGCCAAAATCGCATTATTAGGCGAAAGTAAGTTACAATTCAATACCCTATCCTAAAGCTTGCTGTTAGGAGGGAATCTGCAGCTTGCAGTGAAAGCGCTTCCAGAGGGGAGTCTAATGAGGGCAAACATTTGATGGTAACAGCTTCCCTGCGGGAGATATTCTCTTTGCCAAAATCGCCTTATTAGCCGCAGTTAAGTTACAATTCAGTACCCTATCCTAAAGCTTGCTGTTAGGAGGGAATCTGCAGCTTGCAGTGAAAGCGCTTCCAGAGGGGAGTCTAATGAGGGCAAACATTTGATGGTAGCAGCTTCCCTGCGGGAGATACTCTCTTTGCCAAAATCGCATTATTAGGCGAAAGTAAGTTACAATTCAGTACCCTATCCTAAAGCTTGATGTTAGGAGGGAATCTGCAGCTTGCACTGAAAGCGCTTCCAGAGGGGAGTCTAATGAGGGCAAACATTTGATGGTAGCAGCTTCCCTGCGGGAGATACTCTCTTTGCCAAAATCGCATTATTAGGCGAAAGTAAGTTACAATTCAGTACCCTATCCTAAAGCTTACTGTTAGGAGGGAATCTGCAGCTTGCAGTGAAAGCGCTTCCAGAGGGGAGTCTAATGAGGGCAAACATTTGATGGTAGCAGCTTCCCTGCGGGAGATACTCTCTTTGCCAAAATCGCATTATTAGGCGAAAGTAAGTTACAATTCAGTACCCTATCCTAAAGCTTGCTGTTAGGAGGGAATATGCAGCTTGCAGTGAAAACGCTTCCAGAGGGGAGTCTAATGAGGGCAAACATTTGATGGTAGCAGCTTCCCTGCGGGAGATACTCTCTTTGCCAAAATCGCATTATTAGGCGAAAGTAAGTTACAATTCAGTACCCTATCCTAAAGCTTGCTGTTAGGAGGGAATCTGCAGCTTGCAGTGAAAGCGCTTCCAGAGGGGAGTCTAATGAGGGCAAACATTTGATGGTAGCAGCTTCCCTGCGGGAGATAATATCTTTACCAAAATCGCATTATTAGGCGAAAGTAAGTTACAATTCAGTACCCTATCCTAAAGCTTGCTGTTAGGAGGGAATCTGCAGCTTGCAGTGAAAGCGCTTCCAGAGGGGAGTCTAATGAGGGCAAAGATTTGATGGTAGCAGCTTCCCTGCGGGAGATATTGTCTTTGCCAAAATCGCATTATTAGGCGAAAGTAAGTTACAATTCAGTACCCTATCCTAAAGCTTGCTGTTAGGAGGGAATCTTCAGCTTGCAGTGAAAGCGCTTCCAGAGGGGAGTCTAATGAGGGCAAACATTTGATGGTAGCAGCTTCCCTGCGGGAGATACTCTCTTTGCCAAAATCGCATTATTAGGCGAAAGTAAGTTACAATTCAGTACCCTATCCTAAAGCTTGCTGTTAGGAGGGAATCTGCAGCTTGCAGTGAAAGCGCTTCCAGAGGGGAGTCTAATGAGGGCAAGCATTTGATGGTAGCAGCTTCCCTGCGGGAGATACTCTCTTTGCCAAAATCGCATTATTAGGCGAAAGTAAGTTACAATTCAGTACCCTATCCTAAAGCTTGCTGTTAGGAGGGAATCTGCAGCTTGCAGTGAAAGCGCTTCCAGAGGGGAGTCTAATGAGGGCAAACATTTGATGGTAGCAGCTTCCCTGCGGGAGATAGTCTCTTTGCCAAAATCGCATTATTAGGCGAAAGTAAGTTACAATTCAGTACCCTATCCTAAAGCTTGCTGTTAGGAGGGAATCTGCAGCTTGCAGTGAAAGCGCTTCCAGAGGGGAGTCTAATGAGGGCAAACATTTGATGGTAGCAGCTTCCCTGCGGGAGATAGTCTCTTTGCCAAAATCGCATTATTAGGCGAAAGTAAGTTACAATTCAGTACCCTATCCTAAAGCTTGCTGTTAGGAGGGAATCTGCAGCTTGCAGTGAAAACGCTTCCAGAGGGGAGTCTAATGAGGGCAAACATTTGATGGTAGCAGCTTCCCTGCGGGAGATATTCTCTTTGCCAAAATCGCCTTATTAGCCGCAGTTAAGTTACAATTCAGTACCCTATCCTAAAGCTTGCTGTTAGGAGGGAATCTGCAGCTTGCAGTGAAAGCGCTTCCAGAGGGGAGTCTAATGAGGGCAAACATTTGATGGTAGCAGCTTCCCTGCGGGAGATACTCTCTTTGCCAAAATCGCATTATTAGGCGAAAGTAAGTTACAATTCAGTACCCTATCCTAAAGCTTGCTGTTAGGAGGGAATCTGCAGCTTGCAGTGAAAGCGCTTCCAGAGGGGAGTCTAATGAGGGCAAATATTTGATGGTAGCAGCTTCCCTGCGGGAGATATTCTCTTTGCCAAAATCGCCTTTTTAGCCGCAGTTAAGTTACAATTCAGTACCCTATCCTAAAGCTTGCTGTTAGGAGGGAATCTGCAGCTTGCAGTGAAAGCGCTTCCAGAGGGGAGTCTAATGAGGGCAAATATTTGATGGTAGTAGTTTCCCTGCGGGAGATAGTCTCTTTGCCAAAATCGCATTATTAGGCGAAAGTAAGTTACAATTCAGTACCCTATCCTAAAGCTTGCTGTTAGGAGGGAATATGCAGCTTGCAGTGAAAGCGCTTCCAGAGGGGAGTCTAATGAGGGCAAACATTTGATGGTAGCAGCTTCCCTGCGGGAGATACTCTCTTTGCCAAAATCGCATTATTAGGCGAAAGTAAGTTACAATTCAGTACCCTATCCTAAAGCTTGCTGTTAGGAGGGAATCTGCAGCTTGCAGTGAAAGCGCTTCCAGAGGGGAGTCTAATGAGGGCAAATATTAGATGGTAGCAGCTTCCCTGCGGGAGATATTCTCTTTGCCAAAATCGCCTTATTAGCCGCAGTTAAGTTACAATTCAGTACCCTATCCTAAAGCTTGCTGTTAGGAGGGAATCTGCAGCTTGCAGTGAAAGCGCTTCCAGAGGGGAGTCTAATGAGGGCAAACATTTGATGGTAGTAGTTTCCCTGCGGGAGATAATCTCTTTACCAAAATCGCATTATTAGGCGAAAGTAAGTTACAATTCAGTACCCTATCCTAAAGCTTGCTGTTAGGAAGGCATCTGCAGCTTGCAGTGAAAGCGCTTCCAGAGGGGAGTCTAATGAGGGCAAACATTTGATGGTAGCAGCTTCCCTGCGGGAGATAGTCTCTTTGCCAAAATCGCATTATTAGGCGAAAGTAAGTTACAATTCAGTACCCTATCCTAAAGCTTGCTGTTAGGAAGGAATCTGCAGCTTGCAGTGAAAGCGCTTCCAGAGGGGAGTCTAATGAGGGCAAACATTTGATGGTAGCAGCTTCCCTGCGGGAGATACTCTCTTTGCCAAAATCGCATTATTAGGCGAAAGTAAGTTACAATTCAATACCCTATCCTAAAGCTTGCTGTTAGGAGGGAATCTGCAGCTTGCAGTGAAAGCGCTTCCAGAGGGGAGTCTAATGAGGGCAAACATTTGATGGTAACAGCTTCCCTGCGGGAGATATTCTCTTTGCCAAAATCGCCTTATTAGCCGCAGTTAAGTTACAATTCAGTACCCTATCCTAAAGCTTGCTGTTAGGAGGGAATCTGCAGCTTGCAGTGAAAGCGCTTCCAGAGGGGAGTCTAATGAGGGCAAACATTTGATGGTAGCAGCTTCCCTGCGGGAGATACTCTCTTTGCCAAAATCGCATTATTAGGCGAAAGTAAGTTACAATTCAGTACCCTATCCTAAAGCTTCCTGTTAGGAGGGAATATGCAGCTTGCAGTGAAAGCGCTTCCAGAGGGGAGTCTAATGAGGGCAAACATTTGATGGTAGCAGCTTCCCTGCGGGAGATAGTCTCTTTGCCAAAATCGCATTATTAGGCGAAAGTAAGTTACAATTCAGTACCCTATCCTAAAGCTTGCTGTTAGGAGGGAATCTGCAGCTTGCAGTGAAAGCGCTTCCAGAGGGGAGTCTAATGAGGGCAAACATTTGATGGTAGCAGCTTCCCTGCGGGAGATACTCTCTTTGCCAAAATCGCATTATTAGGCGAAAGTAAGTTACAATTCAGTACCCTATCCTAAAGCTTACTGTTAGGAGGGAATCTGCAGCTTGCAGTGAAAGCGCTTCCAGAGGGGAGTCTAATGAGGGCAAACATTTGATGGTAGCAGCTTCCCGGCGGGAGATACTCTCTTTGCCAAAATCGCATTATTAGGCGCAGTTAAGTTACAATTCAGTACCCTATCCTAAAGCTTGCTGTTAGGAGGGAATCTGCAGCTTGCAGTGAAAGCGCTTCCAGAGGGGAGTCTAATGAGGGCAAACATTTGATGGTAGTAGTTTCCCTGCGGGAGATAATCTCTTTACCAAAATCGCATTATTAGGCGAAAGTAAGTTACAATTCAGTACCCTATCCTAAAGCTTGCTGTTAGGAAGGCATCTGCAGCTTGCAGTGAAAGCGCTTCCAGAGGGGAGTCTAATGAGGGCAAACATTTGATGGTAGCAGCTTCCCTGCGGGAGATACTCTCTTTGCCAAAATCGCATTATTAGGCGAAAGTAAGTTACAATTCAGTACCCTATCCTAAAGCTTGCTGTTAGGAAGGAATCTGCAGCTTGCAGTGAAAGCGCTTCCAGAGGGGAGTCTAATGAGGGCAAACATTTGATGGTAGCAGCTTCCCTGCGGGAGATACTCTCTTTGCCAAAATCGCATTATTAGGCGAAAGTAAGTTACAATTCAATACCCTATCCTAAAGCTTGCTGTTAGGAGGGAATCTGCAGCTTGCAGTGAAAGCGCTTCCAGAGGGGAGTCTAATGAGGGCAAACATTTGATGGTAACAGCTTCCCTGCGGGAGATATTCTCTTTGCCAAAATCGCCTTATTAGCCGCAGTTAAGTTACAATTCAGTACCCTATCCTAAAGCTTGCTGTTAGGAGGGAATCTGCAGCTTGCAGTGAAAGCGCTTCCAGAGGGGAGTCTAATGAGGGCAAACATTTGATGGTAGCAGCTTCCCTGCGGGAGATACTCTCTTTGCCAAAATCGCATTATTAGGCGAAAGTAAGTTACAATTCAGTACCCTATCCTAAAGCTTGCTGTTAGGAGGGAATCTGCAGCTTGCAGTGAAAGCGCTTCCAGAGGGGAGTCTAATGAGGGCAAACATTTGATGGTAGCAGCTTCCCTGCGGGAGATACTCTCTTTGCCAAAATCGCATTATTAGGCGAAAGTAAGTTACAATTCAGTACCCTATCCTAAAGCTTGCTGTTAGGAGGGAATCTGCAGCTTGCAGTGAAAGCGCTTCCAGAGGGGAGTCTAATGAGGGCAAACATTTGATGGTAGCAGCTTCCCTGCGGGAGATACTCTCTTTGCCAAAATCGCATTATTAGGCGAAAGTAAGTTACAATTCAGTACCCTATCCTAAAGCTTGCTGTTAGGAGGGAATCTGCAGCTTGCAGTGAAAGCGCTTCCAGAGGGGAGTCTAATGAGGGCAAATATTTGATGGTAGCAGCTTCCCTGCGGGAGATATTGTCTTTGCCAAAATCGCCTTATTAGCCGCAGTTAAGTTACAATTCAGTACCCTATCCTAAAGCTTGCTGTTAGGAGGGAATCTGCAGCTTGCAGTGAAAGCGCTTCCAGAGGGGAGTCTAATGAGGGCAAACATTTGATGGTAGTAGTTTCCCTGCGGGAGATAATCTCTTTACCAAAATCGCATTATTAGGCGAAAGTAAGTTACAATTCAGTACCCTATCCTAAAGCTTGCTGTTAGGAAGGCATCTGCAGCTTGCAGTGAAAGCGCTTCCAGAGGGGAGTCTAATGAGGGCAAACATTTGATGGTAGCAGCTTCCCTGCGGGAGATAGTCTCTTTGCCAAAATCGCATTATTAGGCGAAAGTAAGTTACAATTCAGTACCCTATCCTAAAGCTTGCTGTTAGGAAGGAATCTGCAGCTTGCAGTGAAAGCGCTTCCAGAGGGGAGTCTAATGAGGGCAAACATTTGATGGTAGCAGCTTCCCTGCGGGAGATACTCTCTTTGCCAAAATCGCATTATTAGGCGAAAGTAAGTTACAATTCAATACCCTATCCTAAAGCTTGCTGTTAGGAGGGAATCTGCAGCTTGCAGTGAAAGCGCTTCCAGAGGGGAGTCTAATGAGGGCAAACATTTGATGGTAACAGCTTCCCTGCGGGAGATATTCTCTTTGCCAAAATCGCCTTATTAGCCGCAGTTAAGTTACAATTCAGTACCCTATCCTAAAGCTTGCTGTTAGGAGGGAATCTGCAGCTTGCAGTGAAAGCGCTTCCAGAGGGGAGTCTAATGAGGGCAAACATTTGATGGTAGCAGCTTCCCTGCGGGAGATACTCTCTTTGCCAAAATCGCATTATTAGGCGAAAGTAAGTTACAATTCAGTACCCTATCCTAAAGCTTGCTGTTAGGAGGGAATCTGCAGCTTGCAGTGAAAGCGCTTCCAGAGGGGAGTCTAATGAGGGCAAACATTTGATGGTAGCAGCTTCCCTGCGGGAGATACTCTCTTTGCCAAAATCGCATTATTAGGCGAAAGTAAGTTACAATTCAGTACCCTATCCTAAAGCTTGCTGTTAGGAGGGAATATGCAGCTTGCAGTGAAAGCGCTTCCAGAGGGGAGTCTAATGAGGGCAAACATTTGATGGTAGCAGCTTCCCTGCGGGAGATACTCTCTTTGCCAAAATCGCATTATTAGGCGAAAGTAAGTTACAATTCAGTACCCTATCCTAAAGCTTGCTGTTAGGAGGGAATTTGCAGCTTGCACTGAAAGCGCTTCCAGAGGGGAGTCTAATGAGGGCAAACATTTGATGGTAGCAGCTTCCCTGCGGGAGATACTCTCTTTGCCAAAATCGCATTATTAGGCGAAAGTAAGTTACAATTCAGTACCCTATCCTAAAGCTTGCTGTTAGGAGGGAATCTGCAGCTTGCAGTGAAAGCGCTTCCAGAGGGGAGTCTAATGAGGGCAAACATTTGATGGTAGCAGCTTCCCTGCGGGAGATACTCTCTTTGCCAAAATCGCATTATTAGGCGAAAGTAAGTTACAATTCAGTACCCTATCCTAAAGCTTGCTGTTAGGAGGGAATATGCAGCTTGCAGTGAAAGCGCTTCCAGAGGGGAGTCTAATGAGGGCAAACATTTGATGGTAGCAGCTTCCCTGCGGGAGATAGTCTCTTTGCCAAAATCGCATTATTAGGCGAAAGTAAGTTACAATTCAGTACCCTATCCTAAAGCTTGCTGTTAGGAGGGAATCTGCAGCTTGCACTGAAAGCGCTTCCAGAGGGGAGTCTAATGAGGGCAAACATTTGATGGTAGCAGCTTCCCTGCGGGAGATACTCTCTTTGCCAAAATCGCATTATTAGGCGAAAGTAAGTTACAATTCAGTACCCTATCCTAAAGCTTGCTGTTAGGAGGGAATATGCAGCTTGCAGTGAAAGCGCTTCCAGAGGGGAGTCTAATGAGGGCAAACATTTGATGGTAGCAGCTTCCCTGCGGGAGATAGTCTCTTTGCCAAAATCGCATTATTAGGCGAAAGTAAGTTACAATTCAGTACCCTATCCTAAAGCTTGCTGTTAGGAGGGAATTTGCAGCTTGCACTGAAAGCGCTTCCAGAGGGGAGTCTAATGAGGGCAAACATTTGATGGTAGCAGCTTCCCTGCGGGAGATACTCTCTTTGCCAAAATCGCATTATTAGGCGAAAGTAAGTTACAATTCAGTACCCTATCCTAAAGCTTGCTGTTAGGAGGGAATCTGCAGCTTGCAGTGAAAGCGCTTCCAGAGGGGAGTCTAATGAGGGCAAACATTTGATGGTAGCAGCTTCCCTGCGGGAGATACTCTCTTTGCCAAAATCGCATTATTAGGCGAAAGTAAGTTACAATTCAGTACCCTATCCTAAAGCTTGCTGTTAGGAGGGAATATGCAGCTTGCAGTGAAAGCGCTTCCAGAGGGGAGTCTAATGAGGGCAAACATTTGATGGTAGCAGCTTCCCTGCGGGAGATAGTCTCTTTGCCAAAATCGCATTATTAGGCGAAAGTAAGTTACAATTCAGTACCCTATCCTAAAGCTTGCTGTTAGGAGGGAATCTGCAGCTTGCACTGAAAGCGCTTCCAGAGGGGAGTCTAATGAGGGCAAACATTTGATGGTAGCAGCTTCCCTGCGGGAGATACTCTCTTTGCCAAAATCGCATTATTAGGCGAAAGTAAGTTACAATTCAGTACCCTATCCTAAAGCTTACTGTTAGGAGGGAATCTGCAGCTTGCAGTGAAAGCGCTTCCAGAGGGGAGTCTAATGAGGGCAAACATTTGATGGTAGCAGCTTCCCTGCGGGAGATACTCTCTTTGCCAAAATCGCATTATTAGGCGAAAGTAAGTTACAATTCAGTACCCTATCCTAAAGCTTGCTGTTAGGAGGGAATCTGCAGCTTGCAGTGAAAGCGCTTCCAGAGGGGAGTCTAATGAGGGCAAATATTTGATGGTAGCAGCTTCCCTGCGGGAGATATTCTCTTTGCCAAAATCGCCTTATTAGCCGCAGTTAAGTTACAATTCAGTACCCTATCCTAAAGCTTGCTGTTAGGAGGGAATCTGCAGCTTGCAGTGAAAGCGCTTCCAGAGGGGAGTCTAATGAGGGCAAACATTTGATGGTAGTAGTTTCCCTGCGGGAGATAGTCTCTTTGCCAAAATCGCATTATTAGGCGAAAGTAAGTTACAATTCAGTACCCTATCCTAAAGCTTGCTGTTAGGAGGGAATCTGCAGCTTGCAGTGAAAGCGCTTCCAGAGGGGAGTCTAATGAGGGCAAACATTTGATGGTAGCAGCTTCCCTGCGGGAGATATTCTCTTTGCCAAAATCGCCTTATTAGCCGCAGTTAAGTTACAATTCAGTACCCTATCCTAAAGCTTGCTGTTAGGAGGGAATCTGCAGCTTGCAGTGAAAGCGCTTCCAGAGGGGAGTCTAATGAGGGCAAACATTTGATGGTAGTAGTTTCCCTGCGGGAGATAATCTCTTTACCAAAATCGCATTATTAGGCGAAAGTAAGTTACAATTCAGTACCCTATCCTAAAGCTTGCTGTTAGGAAGGCATCTGCAGCTTGCAGTGAAAGCGCTTCCAGAGGGGAGTCTAATGAGGGCAAACATTTGATGGTAGCAGCTTCCCTGCGGGAGATAGTCTCTTTGCCAAAATCGCATTATTAGGCGAAAGTAAGTTACAATTCAGTACCCTATCCTAAAGCTTGCTGTTAGGAAGGAATCTGCAGCTTGCAGTGAAAGCGCTTCCAGAGGGGAGTCTAATGAGGGCAAACATTTGATGGTAGCAGCTTCCCTGCGGGAGATACTCTCTTTGCCAAAATCGCATTATTAGGCGAAAGTAAGTTACAATTCAATACCCTATCCTAAAGCTTGCTGTTAGGAGGGAATCTGCAGCTTGCAGTGAAAGCGCTTCCAGAGGGGAGTCTAATGAGGGCAAACATTTGATGGTAACAGCTTCCCTGCGGGAGATATTCTCTTTGCCAAAATCGCCTTATTAGCCGCAGTTAAGTTACAATTCAGTACCCTATCCTAAAGCTTGCTGTTAGGAGGGAATCTGCAGCTTGCAGTGAAAGCGCTTCCAGAGGGGAGTCTAATGAGGGCAAACATTTGATGGTAGCAGCTTCCCTGCGGGAGATACTCTCTTTGCCAAAATCGCATTATTAGGCGAAAGTAAGTTACAATTCAGTACCCTATCCTAAAGCTTGCTGTTAGGAGGGAATCTGCAGCTTGCAGTGAAAGCGCTTCCAGAGGGGAGTCTAATGAGGGCAAACATTTGATGGTAGCAGCTTCCCTGCGGGAGATACTCTCTTTGCCAAAATCGCATTATTAGGCGAAAGTAAGTTACAATTCAGTACCCTATCCTAAAGCTTGCTGTTAGGAGGGAATCTGCAGCTTGCAGTGAAAGCGCTTCCAGAGGGGAGTCTAATGAGGGCAAACATTTGATGGTAGCAGCTTCCCTGCGGGAGATACTCTCTTTGCCAAAATCGCATTATTAGGCGAAAGTAAGTTACAATTCAGTACCCTATCCTAAAGCTTGCTGTTAGGAAGGCATCTGCAGCTTGCAGTGAAAGCGCTTCCAGAGGGGAGTCTAATGAGGGCAAACATTTGATGGTAGCAGCTTCCCTGCGGGAGATAGTCTCTTTGCCAAAATCGCATTATTAGGCGAAAGTAAGTTACAATTCAGTACCCTATCCTAAAGCTTGCTGTTAGGAAGGAATCTGCAGCTTGCAGTGAAAGCGCTTCCAGAGGGGAGTCTAATGAGGGCAAACATTTGATGGTAGCAGCTTCCCTGCGGGAGATACTCTCTTTGCCAAAATCGCATTATTAGGCGAAAGTAAGTTACAATTCAATACCCTATCCTAAAGCTTGCTGTTAGGAGGGAATCTGCAGCTTGCAGTGAAAGCGCTTCCAGAGGGGAGTCTAATGAGGGCAAACATTTGATGGTAACAGCTTCCCTGCGGGAGATATTCTCTTTGCCAAAATCGCCTTATTAGCCGCAGTTAAGTTACAATTCAGTACCCTATCCTAAAGCTTGCTGTTAGGAGGGAATCTGCAGCTTGCAGTGAAAGCGCTTCCAGAGGGGAGTCTAATGAGGGCAAACATTTGATGGTAGCAGCTTCCCTGCGGGAGATACTCTCTTTGCCAAAATCGCATTATTAGGCGAAAGTAAGTTACAATTCAATACCCTATCCTAAAGCTTGCTGTTAGGAGGGAATCTGCAGCTTGCAGTGAAAGCGCTTCCAGAGGGGAGTCTAATGAGGGCAAACATTTGATGGTAACAGCTTCCCTGCGGGAGATATTCTCTTTGCCAAAATCGCCTTATTAGCCGCAGTTAAGTTACAATTCAGTACCCTATCCTAAAGCTTGCTGTTAGGAGGGAATCTGCAGCTTGCAGTGAAAGCGCTTCCAGAGGGGAGTCTAATGAGGGCAAACATTTGATGGTAGCAGCTTCCCTGCGGGAGATACTCTCTTTGCCAAAATCGCATTATTAGGCGAAAGTAAGTTACAATTCAGTACCCTATCCTAAAGCTTGCTGTTAGGAGGGAATCTGCAGCTTGCAGTGAAAGCGCTTCCAGAGGGGAGTCTAATGAGGGCAAACATTTGATGGTAGCAGCTTCCCTGCGGGAGATACTCTCTTTGCCAAAATCGCATTATTAGGCGAAAGTAAGTTACAATTCAGTACCCTATCCTAAAGCTTGCTGTTAGGAGGGAATCTGCAGCTTGCAGTGAAAGCGCTTCCAGAGGGGAGTCTAATGAGGGCAAACATTTGATGGTAGTAGTTTCCCTGCGGGAGATAATCTCTTTGCCAAAATCGCATTATTAGGCGAAAGTAAGTTACAATTCAGTACCCTATCCTAAAGCTTGCTGTTAGGAGGGAATCTGCAGCTTGCAGTGAAAGCGCTTCCAGAGGGGAGTCTAATGAGGGCAAACATTTGATGGTAGCAGCTTCCCTGCGGGAGATACTCTCTTTGCCAAAATCGCATTATTAGGCGAAAGTAAGTTACAATTCAGTACCCTATCCTAAAGCTTGCTGTTAGGAGGGAATATGCAGCTTGCAGTGAAAGCGCTTCCAGAGGGGAGTCTAATGAGGGCAAACATTTGATGGTAGCAGCTTCCCTGCGGGAGATAGTCTCTTTGCCAAAATCGCATTATTAGGCGAAAGTAAGTTACAATTCAGTACCCTATCCTAAAGCTTGCTGTTAGGAGGGAATCTGCAGCTTGCAGTGAAAGCGCTTCCAGAGGGGAGTCTAATGAGGGCAAACATTTGATGGTAGCAGCTTCCCTGCGGGAGATACTCTCTTTGCCAAAATCGCATTATTAGGCGAAAGTAAGTTACAATTCAGTACCCGATCCTAAAGCTTGCTGTTAGGAGGGAATCTGCAGCTTGCAGTGAAAGCGCTTCCAGAGGGGAGTCTAATGAGGGCAAACATTTGATGGTAACAGCTTCCCTGCGGGAGATATTCTCTTTGCCAAAATCGCCTTATTAGCCGCAGTTAAGTTACAATTCAGTACCCTATCCTAAAGCTTGCTGTTAGGAGGGAATCTGCAGCTTGCAGTGAAAGCGCTTCCAGAGGGGAGTCTAATGAGGGCAAACATTTGATGGTAGCAGCTTCCCTGCGGGAGATACTCTCTTTGCCAAAATCGCATTATTAGGCGAAAGTAAGTTACAATTCAGTACCCTATCCTAAAGCTTGCTGTTAGGAGGGAATCTGCAGCTTGCAGTGAAAGCGCTTCCAGAGGGGAGTCTAATGAGGGCAAACATTTGATGGTAGCAGCTTCCCTGCGGGAGATACTCTCTTTGCCAAAATCGCATTATTAGGCGAAAGTAAGTTACAATTCAGTACCCTATCCTAAAGCTTGCTGTTAGGAGGGAATCTGCAGCTTGCAGTGAAAGCGCTTCCAGAGGGGAGTCTAATGAGGGCAAACATTTGATGGTAGTAGTTTCCCTGCGGGAGATAATCTCTTTGCCAAAATCGCATTATTAGGCGAAAGTAAGTTACAATTCAGTACCCTATCCTAAAGCTTGCTGTTAGGAGGGAATCTGCAGCTTGCAGTGAAAGCGCTTCCAGAGGGGAGTCTAATGAGGGCAAACATTTGATGGTAGCAGCTTCCCTGCGGGAGATACTCTCTTTGCCAAAATCGCATTATTAGGCGAAAGTAAGTTACAATTCAGTACCCTATCCTAAAGCTTGCTGTTAGGAGGGAATCTGCAGCTTGCAGTGAAAGCGCTTCCAGAGGGGAGTCTAATGAGGGCAAACATTTGATGGTAGTAGTTTCCCTGCGGGAGATAATCTCTTTACCAAAATCGCATTATTAGGCGAAAGTAAGTTACAATTCAGTACCCTATCCTAAAGCTTGCTGTTAGGAAGGCATCTGCAGCTTGCAGTGAAAGCGCTTCCAGAGGGGAGTCTAATGAGGGCAAACATTTGATGGTAGCAGCTTCCCTGCGGGAGATAGTCTCTTTGCCAAAATCGCATTATTAGGCGAAAGTAAGTTACAATTCAGTACCCTATCCTAAAGCTTGCTGTTAGGAAGGAATCTGCAGCTTGCAGTGAAAGCGCTTCCAGAGGGGAGTCTAATGAGGGCAAACATTTGATGGTAGCAGCTTCCCTGCGGGAGATACTCTCTTTGCCAAAATCGCATTATTAGGCGAAAGTAAGTTACAATTCAATACCCTATCCTAAAGCTTGCTGTTAGGAGGGAATCTGCAGCTTGCAGTGAAAGCGCTTCCAGAGGGGAGTCTAATGAGGGCAAACATTTGATGGTAACAGCTTCCCTGCGGGAGATATTCTCTTTGCCAAAATCGCCTTATTAGCCGCAGTTAAGTTACAATTCAGTACCCTATCCTAAAGCTTGCTGTTAGGAGGGAATCTGCAGCTTGCAGTGAAAGCGCTTCCAGAGGGGAGTCTAATGAGGGCAAACATTTGATGGTAGCAGCTTCCCTGCGGGAGATACTCTCTTTGCCAAAATCGCATTATTAGGCGAAAGTAAGTTACAATTCAGTACCCTATCCTAAAGCTTGCTGTTAGGAGGGAATCTGCAGCTTGCAGTGAAAGCGCTTCCAGAGGGGAGTCTAATGAGGGCAAACATTTGATGGTAGTAGTTTCCCTGCGGGAGATAGTCTCTTTGCCAAAATCGCATTATTAGGCGAAAGTAAGTTACAATTCAGTACCCTATCCTAAAGCTTGCTGTTAGGAGGGAATCTGCAGCTTGCAGTGAAAGCGCTTCCAGAGGGGAGTCTAATGAGGGCAAACATTTGATGGTAGCAGCTTCCCTGCGGGAGATACTCTCTTTGCCAAAATCGCATTATTAGGCGAAAGTAAGTTACAATTCAGTACCCTATCCTAAAGCTTGCTGTTAGGAGGGAATCTGCAGCTTGCAGTGAAAGCGCTTCCAGAGGGGAGTCTAATGAGGGCAAATATTTGATGGTAGCAGCTTCCCTGCGGGAGATATTCTCTTTGCCAAAATCGCCTTATTAGCCGCAGTTAAGTTACAATTCAGTACCCTATCCTAAAGCTTGCTGTTAGGAGGGAATCTGCAGCTTGCAGTGAAAGCGCTTCCAGAGGGGAGTCTAATGAGGGCAAACATTTGATGGTAGCAGCTTCCCTGCGGGAGATACTCTCTTTGCCAAAATCGCATTATTAGGCGAAAGTAAGTTACAATTCAGTACCCTATCCTAAAGCTTGCTGTTAGGAGGGAATCTGCAGCTTGCAGTGAAAGCGCTTCCAGAGGGGAGTCTAATGAGGGCAAACATTTGATGGTAGCAGCTTCCCTGCGGGAGATACTCTCTTTGCCAAAATCGCATTATTAGGCGAAAGTAAGTTACAATTCAGTACCCTATCCTAAAGCTTGCTGTTAGGAGGGAATCTGCAGCTTGCAGTGAAAGCGCTTCCAGAGGGGAGTCTAATGAGGGCAAACATTTGATGGTAGCAGCTTCCCTGCGGGAGATACTCTCTTTGCCAAAATCGCATTATTAGGCGAAAGTAAGTTACAATTCAGTACCCTATCCTAAAGCTTACTGTTAGGAGGGAATCTGCAGCTTGCAGTGAAAGCGCTTCCAGAGGGGAGTCTAATGAGGGCAAACATTTGATGGTAGTAGTTTCCCTGCGGGAGATAGTCTCTTTGCCAAAATCGCATTATTAGGCGAAAGTAAGTTACAATTCAGTACCCTATCCTAAAGCTTGCTCTTAGGAGGGAATCTGCAGCTTGCAGTGAAAGCGCTTCCAGAGGGGAGTCTAATGAGGGCAAACATTTGATGGTAGCAGCTTCCCTGCGGGAGATACTCTCTTTGCCAAAATCGCATTATTAGGCGAAAGTAAGTTACAATTCAGTACCCTATCCTAAAGCTTGCTGTTAGGAGGGAATCTGCAGCTTGCAGTGAAAGCGCTTCCAGAGGGGAGTCTAATGAGGGCAAATATTTGATGGTAGCAGCTTCCCTGCGGGAGATATTCTCTTTGCCATAATCGCCTTATTAGCCGCAGTTAAGTTACAATTCAGTACCCTATCCTAAAGCTTGCTGTTAGGAGGGAATCTGCAGCTTGCAGTGAAAGCGCTTCCAGAGGGGAGTCTAATGAGGGCAAACATTTGATGGTAGTAGTTTCCCTGCGGGAGATAATCTCTTTACCAAAATCGCATTATTAGGCGAAAGTAAGTTACAATTCAGTACCCTATCCTAAAGCTTGCTGTTAGGAAGGCATCTGCAGCTTGCAGTGAAAGCGCTTCCAGAGGGGAGTCTAATGAGGGCAAACATTTGATGGTAGCAGCTTCCCTGCGGGAGATAGTCTCTTTGCCAAAATCGCATTATTAGGCGAAAGTAAGTTACAATTCAGTACCCTATCCTAAAGCTTGCTGTTAGGAAGGAATCTGCAGCTTGCAGTGAAAGCGCTTCCAGAGGGGAGTCTAATGAGGGCAAACATTTGATGGTAGCAGCTTCCCTGCGGGAGATACTCTCTTTGCCAAAATCGCATTATTAGGCGAAAGTAAGTTACAATTCAATACCCTATCCTAAAGCTTGCTGTTAGGAGGGAATCTGCAGCTTGCACTGAAAGCGCTTCCAGAGGGGAGTCTAATGAGGGCAAACATTTGATGGTAACAGCTTCCCAGCGGGAGATATTCTCTTTGCCAAAATCGCCTTATTAGCCGCAGTTAAGTTACAATTCAGTACCCTATCCTAAAGCTTGCTGTTAGGAGGGAATCTGCAGCTTGCAGTGAAAGCGCTTCCAGAGGGGAGTCTAATGAGGGCAAACATTTGATGGTAGCAGCTTCCCTGCGGGAGATACTCTCTTTGCCAAAATCGCATTATTAGGCGAAAGTAAGTTACAATTCAGTACCCTATCCTAAAGCTTGCTGTTAGGAGGGAATCTGCAGCTTGCAGTGAAAGCGCTTCCAGAGGGGAGTCTAATGAGGGCAAACATTTGATGGTAGCAGCTTCCCTGCGGAAGATAGTCTCTTTACCAATATCGCATTATTAGGCGAAAGTAAGTTACAATTCAGTACCCTATCCTAAAGCTTGCTGTTAGGAGGGAATATGCAGCTTGCAGTGAAAGCGCTTCCAGAGGGGAGTCTAATGAGGGCAAACATTTGATGGTAGCAACTTCCCTGCGGGAGATACTCTCTTTGCCAAAATCGCATTATTAGGCGAAAGTAAGTTACAATTCAGTACCCTATCCTAAAGCTTGCTGTTAGGAGGGAATCTGCAGCTTGCAGTGAAAGCGCTTCCAGAGGGGAGTCTAATGAGGGCAAACATTTGATGGTAGCAGCTTCCCTGCGGGAGATACTCTCTTTGCCAAAATCGCATTATTAGGCGAAAGTAAGTTACAATTCAGTACCCTATCCTAAAGCTTACTGTTAGGAGGGAATCTGCAGCTTGCAGTGAAAGCGCTTCCAGAGGGGAGTCTAATGAGGGCAAACATTTGATGGTAGCAGCTTCCCTGCGGGAGATACTCTCTTTGCCAAAATCGCATTATTAGGCGAAAGTAAGTTACAATTCAGTACCCTATCCTAAAGCTTGCTGTTAGGAGGGAATCTGCAGCTTGCAGTGAAAGCGCTTCCAGAGGGGAGTCTAATGAGGGCAAACATTTGATGGTAGCAGCTTCCCTGCGGGAGATACTCTCTTTGCCAAAATCGCATTATTAGGCGAAAGTAAGTTACAATTCAGTACCCTATCCTAAAGCTTACTGTTAGGAGGGAATCTGCAGCTTGCAGTGAAAGCGCTTCCAGAGGGGAGTCTAATGAGGGCAAACATTTGATGGTAGTAGTTTCCCTGCGGGAGATAGTCTCTTTGCCAAAATCGCATTATTAGGCGAAAGTAAGTTACAATTCAGTACCCTATCCTAAAGCTTGCTCTTAGGAGGGAATCTGCAGCTTGCAGTGAAAGCGCTTCCAGAGGGGAGTCTAATGAGGGCAAACATTTGATGGTAGCAGCTTCCCTGCGGGAGATACTCTCTTTGCCAAAATCGCATTATTAGGCGAAAGTAAGTTACAATTCAGTACCCTATCCTAAAGCTTGCTGTTAGGAGGGAATCTGCAGCTTGCAGTGAAAGCGCTTCCAGAGGGGAGTCTAATGAGGGCAAACATTTGATGGTAGCAGCTTCCCTGCGGGAGATACTCTCTTTGCCAAAATCGCATTATTAGGCGAAAGTAAGTTACAATTCAGTACCCTATCCTAAAGCTTACTGTTAGGAGGGAATCTGCAGCTTGCAGTGAAAGCGCTTCCAGAGGGGAGTCTAATGAGGGCAAACATTTGATGGTAGCAGCTTCCCGGCGGGAGATACTCTCTTTGCCAAAATCGCATTATTAGGCGAAAGTAAGTTACAATTCAGTACCCTATCCTAAAGCTTGCTGTTAGGAGGGAATCTGCAGCTTGCAGTGAAAGCGCTTCCAGAGGGGAGTCTAATGAGGGCAAATATTTGATGGTAGCAGCTTCCCTGCGGGAGATATTCTCTTTGCCAAAATCGCCTTATTAGCCGCAGTTAAGTTACAATTCAGTACCCTATCCTAAAGCTTGCTGTTAGGAGGGAATCTGCAGCTTGCAGTGAAAGCGCTTCCAGAGGGGAGTCTAATGAGGGCAAACATTTGATGGTAGTAGTTTCCCTGCGGGAGATAATCTCTTTACGAAAATCGCATTATTAGGCGAAAGTAAGTTACAATTCAGTACCCTATCCTAAAGCTTGCTGTTAGGAAGGCATCTGCAGCTTGCAGTGAAAGCGCTTCCAGAGGGGAGTCTAATGAGGGCAAACATTTGATGGTAGCAGCTTCCCTGCGGGAGATATTGTCTTTGCCAAAATCGCATTATTAGGCGAAAGTAAGTTACAATTCAGTACCCTATCCTAAAGCTTGCTGTTAGGAAGGAATCTGCAGCTTGCAGTGAAAGCGCTTCCAGAGGGGAGTCTAATGAGGGCAAACATTTGATGGTAGCAGCTTCCCTGCGGGAGATACTCTCTTTGCCAAAATCGCATTATTAGGCGAAAGTAAGTTACAATTCAATACCCTATCCTAAAGCTTGCTGTTAGGAGGGAATCTGCAGCTTGCAGTGAAAGCGCTTCCAGAGGGGAGTCTAATGAGGGCAAACATTTGATGGTAGCAGCTTCCCTGCGGGAGATACTCTCTTTGCCAAAATCGCATTATTAGGCGAAAGTAAGTTACAATTCAGTACCCTATCCTAAAGCTTGCTGTTAGGAGGGAATCTGCAGCTTGCAGTGAAAGCGCTTCCAGAGGGGAGTCTAATGAGGGCAAACATTTGATGGTAGTAGTTTCCCTGCGGGAGATAATCTCTTTGCCAAAATCGCATTATTAGGCGAAAGTAAGTTACAATTCAGTACCCTATCCTAAAGCTTGCTGTTAGGAGGGAATCTGCAGCTTGCAGTGAAAGCGCTTCCAGAGGGGAGTCTAATGAGGGCAAACATTTGATGGTAGCAGCTTCCCTGCGGGAGATACTCTCTTTGCCAAAATCGCATTATTAGGCGAAAGTAAGTTACAATTCAGTACCCTATCCTAAAGCTTGCTGTTAGGAGGGAATCTGCAGCTTGCAGTGAAAGCGCTTCCAGAGGGGAGTCTAATGAGGGCAAACATTTGATGGTAGTAGTTTCCCTGCGGGAGATAATCTCTTTACCAAAATCGCATTATTAGGCGAAAGTAAGTTACAATTCAGTACCCTATCCTAAAGCTTGCTGTTAGGAAGGCATCTGCAGCTTGCAGTGAAAGCGCTTCCAGAGGGGAGTCTAATGAGGGCAAACATTTGATGGTAGCAGCTTCCCTGCGGGAGATAGTCTCTTTGCCAAAATCGCATTATTAGGCGAAAGTAAGTTACAATTCAGTACCCTATCCTAAAGCTTGCTGTTAGGAAGGAATCTGCAGCTTGCAGTGAAAGCGCTTCCAGAGGGGAGTCTAATGAGGGCAAACATTTGATGGTAGCAGCTTCCCTGCGGGAGATACTCTCTTTGCCAAAATCGCATTATTAGGCGAAAGTAAGTTACAATTCAATACCCTATCCTAAAGCTTGCTGTTAGGAGGGAATCTGCAGCTTGCAGTGAAAGCGCTTCCAGAGGGGAGTCTAATGAGGGCAAACATTTGATGGTAGCAGCTTCCCTGCGGGAGATACTCTCTTTGCCAAAATCGCATTATTAGGCGAAAGTAAGATACAATTCAGTACCCTATCCTAAAGCTTGCTGTTAGGAGGGAATATGCAGCTTGCAGTGAAAGCGCTTCCAGAGGGGAGTCTAATGAGGGCAAACATTTGATGGTAGTAGTTTCCCTGCGGGAGATAGTCTCTTTGCCAAAATCGCATTATTAGGCGAAAGTAAGTTACAATTCAGTACCCTATCCTAAAGCTTGCTGTTAGGAGGGAATCTGCAGCTTGCAGTGAAAGCGCTTCCAGAGGGGAGTCTAATGAGGGCAAACATTTGATGGTAGCAGCTTCCCTGCGGGAGATACTCTCTTTGCCAAAATCGCATTATTAGGCGAAAGTAAGTTACAATTCAGTACCCTATCCTAAAGCTTGCTGTTAGGAGGGAATCTGCAGCTTGCAGTGAAAGCGCTTCCAGAGGGGAGTCTAATGAGGGCAAATATTTGATGGTAGCAGCTTCCCTGCGGGAGATATTCTCTTTGCCAAAATCGCCTTATTAGCCGCAGTTAAGTTACAATTCAGTACCCTATCCTAAAGCTTGCTGTTAGGAGGGAATCTGCAGCTTGCAGTGAAAGCGCTTCCAGAGGGGAGTCTAATGAGGGCAAACATTTGATGGTAGCAGCTTCCCTGCGGGAGATACTCTCTTTGCCAAAATCGCATTATTAGGCGAAAGTAAGTTACAATTCAGTACCCTATCCTAAAGCTTGCTGTTAGGAGGGAATCTGCAGCTTGCAGTGAAAGCGCTTCCAGAGGGGAGTCTAATGAGGGCAAACATTTGATGGTAGCAGCTTCCCTGCGGGAGATACTCTCTTTGCCAAAATCGCATTATTAGGCGAAAGTAAGTTACAATTCAGTACCCTATCCTAAAGCTTGCTGTTAGGAGGGAATCTGCAGCTTGCAGTGAAAGCGCTTCCAGAGGGGAGTCTAATGAGGGCAAACATTTGATGGTAGCAGCTTCCCTGCGGGAGATACTCTCTTTGCCAAAATCGCATTATTAGGCGAAAGTAAGTTACAATTCAGTACCCTATCCTAAAGCTTACTGTTAGGAGGGAATCTGCAGCTTGCAGTGAAAGCGCTTCCAGAGGGGAGTCTAATGAGGGCAAACATTTGATGGTAGTAGTTTCCCTGCGGGAGATAGTCTCTTTGCCAAAATCGCATTATTAGGCGAAAGTAAGTTACAATTCAGTACCCTATCCTAAAGCTTGCTCTTAGGAGGGAATCTGCAGCTTGCAGTGAAAGCGCTTCCAGAGGGGAGTCTAATGAGGGCAAACATTTGATGGTAGCAGCTTCCCTGCGGGAGATACTCTCTTTGCCAAAATCGCATTATTAGGCGAAAGTAAGTTACAATTCAGTACCCTATCCTAAAGCTTGCTGTTAGGAGGGAATCTGCAGCTTGCAGTGAAAGCGCTTCCAGAGGGGAGTCTAATGAGGGCAAATATTTGATGGTAGCAGCTTCCCTGCGGGAGATATTCTCTTTGCCAAAATCGCCTTATTAGCCGCAGTTAAGTTACAATTCAGTACCCTATCCTAAAGCTTGCTGTTAGGAGGGAATCTGCAGCTTGCAGTGAAAGCGCTTCCAGAGGGGAGTCTAATGAGGGCAAACATTTGATGGTAGTAGTTTCCCTGCGGGAGATAATCTCTTTACCAAAATCGCATTATTAGGCGAAAGTAAGTTACAATTCAGTACCCTATCCTAAAGCTTGCTGTTAGGAAGGCATCTGCAGCTTGCAGTGAAAGCGCTTCCAGAGGGGAGTCTAATGAGGGCAAACATTTGATGGTAGCAGCTTCCCTGCGGGAGATAGTCTCTTTGCCAAAATCGCATTATTAGGCGAAAGTAAGTTACAATTCAGTACCCTATCCTAAAGCTTGCTGTTAGGAAGGAATCTGCAGCTTGCAGTGAAAGCGCTTCCAGAGGGGAGTCTAATGAGGGCAAACATTTGATGGTAGCAGCTTCCCTGCGGGAGATACTCTCTTTGCCAAAATCGCATTATTAGGCGAAAGTAAGTTACAATTCAATACCCTATCCTAAAGCTTGCTGTTAGGAGGGAATCTGCAGCTTGCACTGAAAGCGCTTCCAGAGGGGAGTCTAATGAGGGCAAACATTTGATGGAAACAGCTTCCCAGCGGGAGATATTCTCTTTGCCAAAATCGCCTTATTAGCCGCAGTTAAGTTACAATTCAGTACCCTATCCTAAAGCTTGCTGTTAGGAGGGAATCTGCAGCTTGCAGTGAAAGCGCTTCCAGAGGGGAGTCTAATGAGGGCAAACATTTGATGGTAGCAGCTTCCCTGCGGGAGATACTCTCTTTGCCAAAATCGCATTATTAGGCGAAAGTAAGTTACAATTCAGTACCCTATCCTAAAGCTTGCTGTTAGGAGGGAATCTGCAGCTTGCAGTGAAAGCGCTTCCAGAGGGGAGTCTAATGAGGGCAAACATTTGATGGTAGCAGCTTCCCTGCGGAAGATAGTCTCTTTACCAATATCGCATTATTAGGCGAAAGTAAGTTACAATTCAGTACCCTATCCTAAAGCTTGCTGTTAGGAGGGAATATGCAGCTTGCAGTGAAAGCGCTTCCAGAGGGGAGTCTAATGAGGGCAAACATTTGATGGTAGCAACTTCCCTGCGGGAGATACTCTCTTTGCCAAAATCGCATTATTAGGCGAAAGTAAGTTACAATTCAGTACCCTATCCTAAAGCTTGCTGTTAGGAGGGAATCTGCAGCTTGCAGTGAAAGCGCTTCCAGAGGGGAGTCTAATGAGGGCAAACATTTGATGGTAGCAGCTTCCCTGCGGGAGATACTCTCTTTGCCAAAATCGCATTATTAGGCGAAAGTAAGTTACAATTCAGTACCCTATCCTAAAGCTTACTGTTAGGAGGGAATCTGCAGCTTGCAGTGAAAGCGCTTCCAGAGGGGAGTCTAATGAGGGCAAACATTTGATGGTAGCAGCTTCCCTGCGGGAGATACTCTCTTTGCCAAAATCGCATTATTAGGCGAAAGTAAGTTACAATTCAGTACCCTATCCTAAAGCTTGCTGTTAGGAGGGAATCTGCAGCTTGCAGTGAAAGCGCTTCCAGAGGGGAGTCTAATGAGGGCAAATATTTGATGGTAGCAGCTTCCCTGCGGGAGATATTCTCTTTGCCAAAATCGCCTTATTAGCCGCAGTTAAGTTACAATTCAGTACCCTATCCTAAAGCTTGCTGTTAGGAGGGAATCTGCAGCTTGCAGTGAAAGCGCTTCCAGAGGGGAGTCTAATGAGGGCAAACATTTGATGGTAGTAGTTTCCCTGCGGGAGATAATCTCTTTACCAAAATCGCATTATTAGGCGAAAGTAAGTTACAATTCAGTACCCTATCCTAAAGCTTGCTGTTAGGAAGGCATCTGCAGCTTGCAGTGAAAGCGCTTCCAGAGGGGAGTCTAATGAGGGCAAACATTTGATGGTAGCAGCTTCCCTGCGGGAGATAGTCTCTTTGCCAAAATCGCATTATTAGGCGAAAGTAAGTTACAATTCAGTACCCTATCCTAAAGCTTGCTGTTAGGAAGGAATCTGCAGCTTGCAGTGAAAGCGCTTCCAGAGGGGAGTCTAATGAGGGCAAACATTTGATGGTAGCAGCTTCCCTGCGGGAGATACTCTCTTTGCCAAAATCGCATTATTAGGCGAAAGTAAGTTACAATTCAGTACCCTATCCTAAAGCTTGCTGTTAGGAGGGAATCTGCAGCTTGCAGTGAAAGCGCTTCCAGAGGGGAGTCTAATGAGGGCAAATATTTGATGGTAGCAGCTTCCCTGAGGGAGATATTCTCTTTGCCAAAATCGCCTTATTAGCCGCAGTTAAGTTACAATTCAGTACCCTATCCTAAAGCTTGCTGTTAGGAGGGAATCTGCAGCTTGCAGTGAAAGCGCTTCCAGAGGGGAGTCTAATGAGGGCAAACATTTGATGGTAGCAGCTTCCCTGCGGGAGATAGTCTCTTTGCCAAAATCGCATTATTAGGCGAAAGTAAGTTACAATTCAGTACCCTATCCTAAAGCTTGCTGTTAGGAGGGAATCTGCAGCTTGCAGTGAAAGCGCTTCCAGAGGGGAGTCTAATGAGGGCAAACATTTGATGGTAGCAGCTTCCCTGCGGGAGATACTCTCTTTGCCAAAATCGCATTATTAGGCGAAAGTAAGTTACAATTCAGTACCCTATCCTAAAGCTTGCTGTTAGGAGGGAATCTGCAGCTTGCAGTGAAAGCGCTTCCAGAGGGGAGTCTAATGAGGGCAAATATTTGATGGTAGCAGCTTCCCTGCGGGAGATATTCTCTTTGCCAAAATCGCCTTATTAGCCGCAGTTAAGTTACAATTCAGTACCCTATCCTAAAGCTTGCTGTTAGGAGGGAATCTGCAGCTTGCAGTGAAAGCGCTTCCAGAGGGAAGTCTAATGAGGGCAAACATTTGATGGTAGTAGTTTCCCTGCGGGAGATAATCTCTTTACCAAAATGGCATTATTAGGCGAAAGTAAGTTACAATTCAGTACCCTATCCTAAAGCTTGCTGTTAGGAAGGCATCTGCAGCTTGCAGTGAAAGCGCTTCCAGAGGGGAGTCTAATGAGGGCAAACATTTGATGGTAGCAGCTTCCCTGCGGGAGATAGTCTCTTTGCCAAAATCGCATTATTAGGCGAAAGTAAGTTACAATTCAGTACCCTATCCTAAAGCTTGCTGTTAGGAAGGAATCTGCAGCTTGCAGTGAAAGCGCTTCCAGAGGGGAGTCTAATGAGGGCAAACATTTGATGGTAGCAGCTTCCCTGCGGGAGATACTCTCTTTGCCAAAATCGCATTATTAGGCGAAAGTAAGTTACAATTCAATACCCTATCCTAAAGCTTGCTGTTAGGAGGGAATCTGCAGCTTGCAGTGAAAGCGCTTCCAGAGGGGAGTCTAATGAGGGCAAACATTTGATGGTAACAGCTTCCCTGCGGGAGATATTCTCTTTGCCAAAATCGCCTTATTAGCCGCAGTTAAGTTACAATTCAGTACCCTATCCTAAAGCTTGCTGTTAGGAGGGAATCTGCAGCTTGCACTGAAAGCGCTTCCAGAGGGGAGTCTAATGAGGGCAAACATTTGATGGTAGCAGCTTCCCTGCGGGAGATACTCTCTTTGCCAAAATCGCATTATTAGGCGAAAGTAAGTTACAATTCAGTACCCTATCCTAAAGCTTGCTGTTAGGAGGGAATCTGCAGCTTGCAGTGAAAGCGCTTCCAGAGGGGAGTCTAATGAGGGCAAACATTTGATGGTAGCAGCTTCCCTGCGGGAGATACTCTCTTTGCCAAAATCGCATTATTAGGCGAAAGTAAGTTACAATTCAGTACCCTATCCTAAAGCTTGCTGTTAGGAGGGAATCTGCAGCTTGCAGTGAAAGCGCTTCCAGAGGGGAGTCTAATGAGGGCAAACATTTGATGGTAGCAGCTTCCCTGCGGGAGATACTCTCTTTGCCAAAATCGCATTATTAGGCGAAAGTAAGTTACAATTCAGTACCCTATCCTAAAGCTTACTGTTAGGAGGGAATCTGCAGCTTGCAGTGAAAGCGCTTCCAGAGGGGAGTCTAATGAGGGCAAACATTTGATGGTAGTAGTTTCCCTGCGGGAGATAGTCTCTTTGCCAAAATCGCATTATTAGGCGAAAGTAAGTTACAATTCAGTACCCTATCCTAAAGCTTGCTGTTAGGAGGGAATCTGCAGCTTGCAGTGAAAGCGCTTCCAGAGGGGAGTCTAATGAGGGCAAACATTTGATGGTAGCAGCTTCCCTGCGGGAGATACTCTCTTTGCCAAAATCGCATTATTAGGCGAAAGTAAGTTACAATTCAGTACCCTATCCTAAAGCTTGCTGTTAGGAGGGAATCTGCAGCTTGCAGTGAAAGCGCTTCCAGAGGGGAGTCTAATGAGGGCAAATATTTGATGGTAGCAGCTTCCCTGCGGGAGATATTCTCTTTGCCAAAATCGCCTTATTAGCCGCAGTTAAGTTACAATTCAGTACCCTATCCTAAAGCTTGCTGTTAGGAGGGAATCTGCAGCTTGCAGTGAAAGCGCTTCCAGAGGGGAGTCTAATGAGGGCAAACATTTGATGGTAGTAGTTTCCCTGCGGGAGATAATCTCTTTACCAAAATCGCATTATTAGGCGAAAGTAAGTTACAATTCAGTACCCTATCCTAAAGCTTGCTGTTAGGAAGGCATCTGCAGCTTGCAGTGAAAGCGCTTCCAGAGGGGAGTCTAATGAGGGCAAACATTTGATGGTAGCAGCTTCCCTGCGGGAGATACTCTCTTTGCCAAAATCGCATTATTAGGCGAAAGTAAGTTACAATTCAGTACCCTATCCTAAAGCTTGCTGTTAGGAAGGAATCTGCAGCTTGCAGTGAAAGCGCTTCCAGAGGGGAGTCTAATGAGGGCAAATATTTGATGGTAGCAGCTTCCCTGCGGGAGATACTCTCTTTGCCAAAATCGCATTATTAGGCGAAAGTAAGTTACAATTCAATACCCTATCCTAAAGCTTGCTGTTAGGAGGGAATCTGCAGCTTGCACTGAAAGCGCTTCCAGAGGGGAGTCTAATGAGGGCAAACATTTGATGGTAACAGCTTCCCAGCGGGAGATATTCTCTTTGCCAAAATCGCCTTATTAGCCGCAGTTAAGTTACAATTCAGTACCCTATCCTAAAGCTTGCTGTTAGGAGGGAATCTGCAGCTTGCAGTGAAAGCGCTTCCAGAGGGGAGTCTAATGAGGGCAAACATTTGATGGTAGCAGCTTCCCTGCGGGAGATACTCTCTTTGCCAAAATCGCATTATTAGGCGAAAGTAAGTTACAATTCAGTACCCTATCCTAAAGCTTGCTGTTAGGAGGGAATCTGCAGCTTGCAGTGAAAGCGCTTCCAGAGGGGAGTCTAATGAGGGCAAACATTTGATGGTAGCAGCTTCCCTGCGGAAGATAGTCTCTTTACCAATATCGCATTATTAGGCGAAAGTAAGTTACAATTCAGTACCCTATCCTAAAGCTTGCTGTTAGGAGGGAATATGCAGCTTGCAGTGAAAGCGCTTCCAGAGGGGAGTCTAATGAGGGCAAACATTTGATGGTAGCAGCTTCCCTGCGGGAGATACTCTCTTTGCCAAAATCGCATTATTAGGCGAAAGTAAGTTACAATTCAGTACCCTATCCTAAAGCTTGCTGTTAGGAGGGAATATGCAGCTTGCAGTGAAAGCGCTTCCAGAGGGGAGTCTAATGAGGGCAAACATTTGATGGTAGCAGCTTCCCTGCGGGAGATACTCTCTTTGCCAAAATCGCATTATTAGGCGAAAGTAAGTTACAATTCAGTACCCTATCCTAAAGCTTACTGTTAGGAGGGAATCTGCAGCTTGCAGTGAAAGCGCTTCCAGAGGGGAGTCTAATGAGGGCAAACATTTGATGGTAGCAGCTTCCCTGCGGGAGATACTCTCTTTGCCAAAATCGCATTATTAGGCGAAAGTAAGTTACAATTCAGTACCCTATCCTAAAGCTTGCTGTTAGGAGGGAATCTGCAGCTTGCAGTGAAAGCGCTTCCAGAGGGGAGTCTAATGAGGGCAAACATTTGATGGTAGCAGCTTCCCTGCGGGAGATACTCTCTTTGCCAAAATCGCATTATTAGGCGAAAGTAAGTTACAATTCAGTACCCTATCCTAAAGCTTGCTGTTAGGAGGGAATCTGCAGCTTGCAGTGAAAGCGCTTCCAGAGGGGAGTCTAATGAGGGCAAACATTTGATGGTAGCAGCTTCCCTGCGGGAGATAGTCTCTTTGCCAAAATCGCATTATTAGGCGAAAGTAAGTTACAATTCAGTACCCTATCCTAAAGCTTGCTGTTAGGAGGGAATCTGCAGCTTGCAGTGAAAGCGCTTCCAGAGGGGAGTCTAACGAGGGCAAACATTTGATGGTAGCAGCTTCCCTGCGGGAGATACTCTCTTTGCCAAAATCGCATTATTAGGCGAAAGTAAGTTACAATTCAGTACCTTATCCTAAAGCTTGCTGTTAGGAGGGAATCTGCAGCTTGCAGTGAAAGCGCTTCCAGAGGGGAGTCTAACGAGGGCAAACATTTGATGGTAGCAGCTTCCCTGCGGGAGATACTCTCTTTGCCAAAATCGCATTATTAGGCGAAAGTAAGTTACAATTCAGTACCTTATCCTAAAGCTTGCTGTTAGGAGGGAATCTGCAGCTTGCAGTGAAAGCGCTTCCAGAGGGGAGTCTAATGAGGGCAAACATTTGATGGTAGCGGCTTCCCTGCGGGAGATACTCTCTTTGCCAAAATCGCATTATTAGGCGAAAGTAAGTTACAATTCAGTACCCTATGCTAAAGCTTGCTGTTAGGAGGGAATCTGCAGCTTGCAGTGAAAGCGCTTCCAGAGGGGAGTCTAATGAGGGCAAACATTTGATGGTAGCAGCTTCCCTGCGGGAGATAGTCTCTTTGCCAAAATCGCATTATTAGGCGAAAGTAAGTTACAATTCAGTACCCTATCCTAAAGCTTGCTGTTAGGAGGGAATCTGCAGCTTGCAGTGAAAGCGCTTCCAGAGGGGAGTCTAATGAGGGCAAACATTTGATGGTAGCAGCTTCCCTGCGGGAGATAGTCTCTTTGCCAAAATCGCATTATTAGGCGAAAGTAAGTTACAATTCAGTACCCTATCCTAAAGCTTGCTGTTAGGAGGGAATCTGCATCTTGCAGTGAAAGCGCTTCCAGAGGGGAGTCTAATGAGGGCAAACATTTGATGGTAGCAGCTTCCCTGCGGGAGATACTCTCTTTGCCAAAATCGCCTTATTAGCCGCAGATAAGTTACAATTCAGTACCCTATCCTAAAGCTTGCTGTTAGGAGGGAATCTGCTGCTTGCAGTGAAAGCGCTTCCAGAGGGGAGTCTAATGAGGGCAAACATTTGATGGTAGCAGCTTCTCTGCGGGAGATATTCTCTTTGCCAAAATCGCAGTATTAGACGCAGTTAAGTTACAATTCAGTACCCTATCCTAAAGCTTGCTGTTAGGAGGGAATCTGCAGCTTGCAGTGAAAGCGCTTCCAGAGGGGAGTCTAATGAGGGCAAACATTTGATGGTAGCAGCTTCCCTGCGGGAGATAGTCTCTTTGCCAAAATCGCATTATTAGGCGAAAGTAAGTTACAATTCAGTACCCTATCCTAAAGCTTGCTGTTAGGAGGGAATCTGCAGCTTGCAGTGAAAGCGCTTCCAGAGGGGAGTCTAACGAAGGCAAACATTTGATGGTAGCAGCTTCCCTGCGGGAGATACTCTCTTTGCCAAAATCGCATTATTAGGCGAAAGTAAGTTACAATTCAGTACCCTATCCTAAAGCTTGCTGTTAGGAGGGAATCTGCAGCTTGCAGTGAAAGCGCTTCCAGAGGGGAGTCTAATGAGGGCAAAGATTTGATGGTAGCAGCTTCCCTGCGGGAGATATTGTCTTTGCCATAATCGCATTATTAGGCGAAAGTAAGTTACAATTCAATACCCTATCCTAAAGCTTGCTGTTAGCAGGGAATCTGCAGCTTGCAGTGAAAGCGCTTCCAGAGGGGAGTCTAATGAGGGCAAACATTTGATGGTAGTAGTTTCCCTGCGGGAGATAGTCTCTTTGCAAAAATCGCATTATTAGGCGAAAGTAAGTTACAATTCAGTACCCTATCCTAAAGCTTGCTGTTAGGAGGGAATCTGCTGCTTGCAGTGAAAGCGCTTCCAGAGGGGAGTCTAATGAGGGCAAACATTTGATGGTAGCAGCTTCCCTGCGGGAGATACTCTCTTTGCCAAAATCGCCTTATTAGCCGCAGTTAAGTTACAATTCAGTACCCTATCCTAAAGCTTGCTGTTAGGAGGGAATCTGCAGCTTGCAGTGAAAGCGCTTCCAGAGGGGAGTCTAATGAGGGCAAACATTTGATGGTAGCAGCTTCCCTGCGGGAGATAGTCTCTTTGCCAAAATCGCATTATTAGGCGAAAGTAAGTTACAATTCAGTACCCTATCCTAAAGCTTGCTGTTAGGAGGGAATCTGCAGCTTGCAGTGAAAGCGCTTCCAGAGGGGAGTATAACGAGGGCAAACATTTGATGGTAGCAGCTTCCTGCGGGAGATACTCTCTTTGCCAAATCGCATTATTAGGCGAAAGTAAGTTACAATTCAGTACAATATCCTAAAGCTTGCTGTTAGGAGGGAATCTGCAGCTTGCAGTGAAATCGCTTCCAGAGGGGAGTCTAATGAGGGCAAACATTTGATGGTAGCAGCTTCCCTGCGGGAGATAGTCTCTTTGCCAAAATCGCATTATTAGGCGAAAGTAAGTTACAATTCAGTACCCTATCCTAACGCTTTCTGTTAGGAGGGAATCTGCAGCTTGCAGTGAAAGCGCTTCCAGAGGGGAGTCTAATGAGGGCAAACATTTGATGGTAGCAGCTTCCCTGCGGGAGATACTCTCTTTGCCAAAATCGCATTATTAGGCGAAAGTAAGTTACAATTCAGTACCCTATCCTAAAGCTTGCTGTTAGGAGGGAATCTGCAGCTTGCAGTGAAAGCGCTTCCAGAGGGGAGTCTAATGAGAGCAAAGATTTGATGGTAGCAGCTTCCCTGCGGGAGATAGTCTCTTTGCCAAAATCGCATTATTAGGCGAAAGTAAGTTACAATTCAGTACCCTATCCTAAAGCTTGCTGTTAGGAGGGAATCTGCAGCTTGCAGTGAAAGCGCTTCCAGAGGGGAGTCTAATGAGGGCAAACATTTGATGGTAGCAGCTTCCCTGCGGGAGATAGTCTCTTTGCCAAAATCGCATTATTAGGCGAAAGTAAGTTACAATTCAGTACCCTATCCTAACGCTTGCTGTTAGGAGGGAATCTGCAGCTTGCAGTGAAAGCGCTTCCAGAGGGGAGTCTAATGAGGGCAAACATTTGATGGTAGCAGCTTCCCTGCGGGAGATACTCTCTTTGCCAAAATCGCATTATTAGGCGAAAGTAAGTTACAATTCAGTACCCTATCCTAAAGCTTGCTGTTAGGAGGGAATCTGCAGCTTGCAGTGAAAGCGCTTCCAGAGGGGAGTCTAATGAGGGCAAACATTTGATGGTAGCAGCTTCCCTGCGGGAGATAGTCTCTTTGCCAAAATCGCATTATTATGCGAAAGTAAGTTACAATTCAGTACCCTATCCTAAAGCTTGCTGTTAGGAGGGAATCTGCAGCTTGCAGTGAAAGCGCTTCCAGAGGGGAGTCTAATGAGGGCAAACATTTGATGGTAGCAGCTTCCCTGCGGGAGATAGTCTCTTTGCCAAAATCGCATTATTAGGCGAAAGTAAGTTACAATTCAGTACCCTATCCTAAAGCTTGCTGTTAGGAGGGAATCTGCAGCTTGCAGTGAAAGCGCTTCCAGAGGGGAGTCTAATGAAGGCAAACATTTGATGGTAGCAGCTTCCCTGCGGGAGATAGTCTCTTTGCCAAAATCGCATTATTAGGCGAAAGTAAGTTACAATTCAGTACCCTATCCTAAAGCTTGCTGTTAGGAGGGAATCTGCAGCTTGCAGTGAAAGCGCTTCCAGAGGGGAGTCTAATGAGGGCAAACATTTTATGGTAACTGCTTCCCTGCGGAAGATACTCTCTTTGCCAAAATCGCATTATTAGGCGAAAGTAAGTTACAATTCAGTACCCTATCCTAAAGCTTGCTGTTAGGAGGGAATCTGCACCTTGCAGTGAAAGCGCTTCCAGAGGGGAGTCTAATGAGGGCAAACATTTGATGGTAGCAGCTTCCCTGCGGGAGATACTCTCTTTGCCAAAATCGCATTATTAGGCGAAAGTAAGTTACAATTCAGTACCCTATCCTAAAGCTTGCTGTTAGGAGGGAATCTGCAGCTTGCAGTGAAAGCGCTTCCAGAGGGGAGTCTAATGAGGGCAAACATTTGATGGTAGCAGCTTCCCTGCGGGAGATAGTCTCTTTGCCAAAATCGCATTATTAGGCGAAAGTAAGTTACAATTCAGTACCCTATCCTAACGCTTGCTGTTAGGAAGGAATCTGCAGCTTGCAGTGAAAGCGCTTCCAGAAGGGAGTGTAATGAGGGCAAACATTTGATGGTAGCAGCTTCCCTGCGGGAGATAGTCTCTTTGCCAAAATCGCATTATTAGGCGAAAGTAAGTTACAATTCAGTACCCTATCCTAAAGCTTGCTGTTAGGAGGGAATCTGCAGCTTGCAGTGAAAGCGCTTCCAGAGGGGAGTCTAATGACGGCAAACATTTGATGGTAGCAGCTTCCCTGCGGGAGATACTCTCTTTGCCAAAATCGCATTATTAGGCGAAAGTAAGTTACAATTCAATACCCTATCCTAAAGCTTGCTGTTAGGAGGGAATCTGCAGCTTGCAGTGAAAGCGCTTCCAGAGGGGAGTCTAATGAGGGCAAACATTTGATGGTAGCAGCTTCCCTGCGGGAGATAGTCTCTTTGCCAAAATCGCATTATTAGGCGAAAGTAAGTTACAATTCAGTACCCTATCCTAAAGCTTGCTGTTAGGAGGGAATCTGCAGCTTGCAGTGAAAGCGCTTCCAGAGGGGAGTCTAATGAGGGCAAACATTTGATGGTAGCAGCTTCCCTGCGGGAGATAGTCTCTTTGCCAAAATCGCATTATTAGGCGAAAGTAAGTTACAATTCAGTACCCTATCCTAAAGCTTGCTGTTAGGAGGGAATCTGCAGCTTGCAGTGAAAGCGCTTCCAGAGGGGAGTCTAATGAGGGCAAACATTTGATGGTAGCAGCTTCCCTGCGGGAGATACTCTCTTTGCCAAAATCGCATTATTAGGCGAAAGTAAGTTACAATTCAGTACCCTATCCTAAAGCTTGCTGTTAGGAGGGAATCTGCAGCTTGCAGTGAAAGCGCTTCCAGAGGGGAGTCTAATGAGGGCAAACATTTGATGGTAGCAGCTTCCCTGCGGGAGATAGTCTCTTTGCCAAAATCGCATTATTAGGCGAAAGTAAGTTACAATTCAGTACCCTATCCTAAAGCTTGCTGTTAGGAGGGAATCTGCAGCTTGCAGTGAAAGCGCTTCCAGAGGGGAGTCTAATGAAGGCAAACATTTGATGGTAGCAGCTTCCCTGCGGGAGATAGTCTCTTTGCCAAAATCGCATTATTAGGCGAAAGTAAGTTACAATTCAGTACCCTATCCTAAAGCTTGCTGTTAGGAGGGAATCTGCAGCTTGCAGTGAAAGCGCTTCCAGAGGGGAGTCTAATGAGGGCAAACATTTGATGGTAACTGCTTCCCTGCGGGAGATACTCTCTTTGCCAAAATCGCATTATTAGGCGAAAGTAAGTTACAATTCAGTACCCTATCCTAAAGCTTGCTGTTAGGAGGGAATCTGCAGCTTGCAGTGAAAGCGCTTCCAGAGGGGAGTCTAATGAGGGCAAACATTTGATGGTAGCAGCTTCCCTGCGGGAGATACTCTCTTTGCCAAAATCGCCTTATTAGCCGCAGTTAAGTTACAATTCAGTACCCTATCCTAAAGCTTGCTGTTAGGAGGGAATCTGCAGCTTGCAGTGAAAGCGCTTCCAGAGGGGAGTCTAATGAGGGCAAACATTTGATGGTAGCAGCTTCCCTGCGGGAGATACTCTCTTTGCCAAAATCGCATTATTAGGCGAAAGTAAGTTACAATTCAGTACCCTATCCTAAAGCTTGCTGTTAGGAGGGAATCTGCAGCTTGCAGTGAAAGCGCTTCCAGAGGGGAGTCTAATGAGGGCAAACATTTGATGGTAGCAGCTTCCCTGCGGGAGATAGTCTCTTTGCCAAAATCGCATTATTAGGCGAAAGTAAGTTACAATTCAGTACCCTATCCTAAAGCTTGCTGTTAGGAGGGAATCTGCAGCTTGCAGTGAAAGCGCTTCCAGAGGGGAGTCTAATGAGGGCAAACATTTGATGGTAGCAGCTTCCCTGCGGGAGATACTCTCTTTGCCAAAATCGCATTATTAGGCGAAAGTAAGTTACAATTCAGTACCCTATCCTAAAGCTTGCTGTTAGGAGGGAATCTGCAGCTTGCAGTGAAAGCGCTTCCAGAGGGGAGTCTAATGAGAGCAAAGATTTGATGGTAGCAGCTTCCCTGCGGGAGATAGTCTCTTTGCCAAAATCGCATTATTAGGCGAAAGTAAGTTACAATTCAGTACCCTATCCTAAAGCTTGCTGTTAGGAGGGAATCTGCAGCTTGCAGTGAAAGCGCTTCCAGAGGGGAGTCTAATGAGGGCAAACATTTGATGGTAGCAGCTTCCCTGCGGGAGATACTCTCTTTGCCAAAATCGCATTATTAGGCGAAAGTAAGTTACAATTCAGTACCTTATCCTAAAGCTTGCTGTTAGGAGGGAATCTGCAGCTTGCAGTGAAAGCGCTTCCAGAGGGGAGTCTAACGAGGGCAAACATTTGATGGTAGCAGCTTCCCTGCGGGAGATACTCTCTTTGCCAAAATCGCATTATTAGGCGAAAGTAAGTTACAATTCAGTACCTTATCCTAAAGCTTGCTGTTAGGAGGGAATCTGCAGCTTGCAGTGAAAGCGCTTCCAGAGGGGAGTCTAATGAGGGCAAACATTTGATGGTAGCGGCTTCCCTGCGGGAGATACTCTCTTTGCCAAAATCGCATTATTAGGCGAAAGTAAGTTACAATTCAGTACCCTATCCTAAAGCTTGCTGTTAGGAGGGAATCTGCAGCTTGCAGTGAAAGCGCTTCCAGAGGGGAGTCTAATGAGGGCAAACATTTGATGGTAGCAGCTTCCCTGCGGGAGATACTCTCTTTGCCAAAATCGCATTATTAGGCGAAAGTAAGTTACAATTCAGTACCCTATCCTAAAGCTTGCTGTTAGGAGGGAATCTGCAGCTTGCAGTGAAAGCGCTTCCAGAGGGGAGTCTAATGAGGGCAAAGATTTGATGGTAGCAGCTTCCCTGCGGGAGATAGTCTCTTTGCCAAAATCGCATTATTAGGCGAAAGTAAGTTACAATTCAGTACCCTATCCTAAAGCTTGCTGTTAGGAGGGAATCTGCAGCTTGCAGTGAAAGCGCTTCCAGAGGGGAGTCTAATGAGGGCAAACATTTGATGGTAGCAGCTTCCCTGCGGGAGATAGTCTCTTTGCCAAAATCGCATTATTAGGCGAAAGTAAGTTACAATTCAGTACCCTATCCTAAAGCTTGCTGTTAGGAGGGAATCTGCAGCTTGCAGTGAAAGCGCTTCCAGAGGGGAGTCTAATGAGGGCAAACATTTGATGGTAGCAGCTTCCCTGCGGGAGATAGTCTCTTTGCCAAAATCGCATTATTAGGCGAAAGTAAGTTACAATTCAGTACCCTATCCTAAAGCTTGCTGTTAGGAGGGAATCTGCTGCTTGCAGTGAAAGCGCTTCCAGAGGGGAGTCTAATGAGGGCAAACATTTGATGGTAGCAGCTTCCCTGCGTGAGATATTCTCTTTGCCAAAATCGCAGTATTAGACGCAGTTAAGTTACAATTCAGTACACTATCCTAAAGCTTGCTGTTAGGAGGGAATCTGCAGCTTGCAGTGAAAGCGCTTCCAGAGGGGAGTCTAATGAGGGCAAACATTTGATGGTAGCAGCTTCCCTGCGGGAGATAGTCTCTTTGCCAAAATCGCATTATTAGGCGAAAGTAAGTTACAATTCAGTACCCTATCCTAAAGCTTGCTGTTAGGAGGGAATCTGCAGCTTGCAGTGAAAGGGCTTCCAGAGGGGAGTCTAACGAGGGCAAACATTTGATGGTAGCAGCTTCCCTGCGGGAGATACTCTCTTTGCCAAAATCGCATTATTAGGCGAAAGTAAGTTACAATTCAGTACCCTATCCTAAAGCTTGCTGTTAGGAGGGAATCTGCAGCTTGCAGTGAAAGCGCTTCCAGAGGGGAGTCTAATGAGGGCAAACATTTGATGGTAGCAGCTTCCCTGCGGGAGATAGTCTCTTTGCCAAAATCGCATTATTAGGCGAAAGTAAGTTACAATTCAGTACCCTATCCTAAAGCTTGCTGTTAGGAGGGAATCTGCAGCTTGCAGTGAAAGCGCTTCCAGAGGGGAGTCTAATGAGGGCAAACATTTGATGGTAGCAGCTTCCCTGCGGGAGATACTCTCTTTGACAAAATCGCATTATTAGGCGAAAGTAAGTTACAATTCAGTACCCTATCCTAAAGCTTGCTGTTAGGAGGGAATCTGCAGCTTGCAGTGAAAGCGCTTCCAGAGGGGAGTCTAATGAGAGCAAAGATTTGATGGTAGCAGCTTCCCTGCGGGAGATAGTCTCTTTGCCAAAATCGCATTATTAGGCGAAAGTAAGTTACAATTCAGTACCCTATCCTAAAGCTTGCTGTTAGGAGGGAATCTGCAGCTTGCAGTGAAAGCGCTTCCAGAGGGGAGTCTAATGAGGGCAAACATTTGATGGTAGCAGCTTCCCTGCGGGAGATACTCTCTTTGCCAAAATCGCATTATTAGGCGAAAGTAAGTTACAATTCAGTACCTTATCCTAAAGCTTGCTGTTAGGAGGGAATCTGCAGCTTGCAGTGAAAGCGCTTCCAGAGGGGAGTCTAACGAGGGCAAACATTTGATGGTAGCAGCTTCCCTGCGGGAGATACTCTCTTTGCCAAAATCGCATTATTAGGCGAAAGTAAGTTACAATTCAGTACCTTATCCTAAAGCTTGCTGTTAGGAGGGAATCTGCAGCTTGCAGTGAAAGCGCTTCCAGAGGGGAGTCTAATGAGGGCAAACATTTGATGGTAGCGGCTTCCCTGCGGGAGATACTCTCTTTGCCAAAATCGCATTATTAGGCGAAAGTAAGTTACAATTCAGTACCCTATCCTAAAGCTTGCTGTTAGGAGGGAATCTGCAGCTTGCAGTGAAAGCGCTTCCAGAGGGGAGTCTAATGAGGGCAAAGATTTGATGGTAGCAGCTTCCCTGCGGGAGATACTCTCTTTGCCAAAATCGCATTATTAGGCGAAAGTAAGTTACAATTCAGTACCCTATCCTAAAGCTTGCTGTTAGGAGGGAATCTGCAGCTTGCAGTGAAAGCGCTTCCAGAGGGGAGTCTAATGAGGGCAAACATTTGATGGTAGCAGCTTCCCTGCGGGAGATAGTCTCTTTGCCAAAATCGCATTAGGCGAAAGTAAGTTACAATTCAGTACCCTATCCTAAAGCTTGCTGTTAGGAGGGAATCTGCAGCTTGCAGTGAAAGCGCTTCCAGAGGGGAGTCTAATGAGGGCAAACATTTGATGGTAGCAGCTTCCCTGCGGGAGATAGTCTCTTTGCCAAAATCGCATTATTAGGCGAAAGTAAGTTACAATTCAGTACCCTATCCTAAAGCTTGCTGTTAGGAGGGAATCTGCTGCTTGCAGTGAAAGCGCTTCCAGAGGGGAGTCTAATGAGGGCAAACATTTGATGGTAGCAGCTTCCCTGCGTGAGATATTCTCTTTGCCAAAATCGCAGTATTAGACGCAGTTAAGTTACAATTCAGTACACTATCCTAAAGCTTGCTGTTAGGAGGGAATCTGCAGCTTGCAGTGAAAGCGCTTCCAGAGGGGAGTCTAATGAGGGCAACATTTGATGGTAGCAGCTTCCCTGCGGGAGATAGTCTCTTTGCCAAAATCGCAGTATTAGACGCAGTTACGTTACAATTCAGTACCCTATCCTAAAGCTTGCTGTTAGGAGGGAATCTGCAGCTTGCAGTGAAAGCGCTTCCAGAGGGGAGTCTAACGAGGGCAAACATTTGATGGTAGCAGCTTCCCTGCGGGAGATACTCTCTTTGCCAAAATCGCATTATTAGGCGAAAGTAAGTTACAATTCAGTACCCTATCCTAAAGCTTGCTGTTAGGAGGGAATCTGCAGCTTGCAGTGAAAGCGCTTCCAGAGGGGAGTCTAATGAGAGCAAAGATTTGATGGTAGCAGCTTCCCTGCGTGAGATATTCTCTTTGCCAAAATCGCATTATTAGGCGAAAGTAAGTTACAATTCAGTACCCTATCCTAAAGCTTGCTGTTAGGAGGGAATCTGCAGCTTGCAGTGAAAGCGCTTCCAGAGGGGAGTCTAATGAGGGCAAACATTTGATGGTAGCAGCTTCCCTGCGTGAGATATTCTCTTTGCCATATTCTCCTTATTAGACGCAGTTAAGTTACAATTCAGTACCCTATCCTAAAGCTTGCTGTTAGGAGGGAATCTGCAGCTTGCAGTGAAAGCGCTTCCAGAGGGGAGTCTAATGAGGGCAAACATTTGATGGTAGCAGCTTCCCTGCGGGAGATAGTCTCTTTGCCAAAATCGCATTATTAGTCGAAAGTAAGTTACAATTCAGTACCCTATCCTAAAGCTTGCTGTTAGGAGGGAATCTGCAGCTTGCAGTGAAAGCGCTTCCAGAGGGGAGTCTAATGAGGGCAAACATTTGACGGTAGCAGCTTCCCTGCGGGAGATAGTCTCTTTGCCAAAATCGCATTATTAGTCGAAAGTAAGTTACAATTCAGTACCCTATCCTAAAGCTTGCTGTTAGGAGGGAATCTGCAGCTTGCAGTGAAAGCGCTTCCAGAGGGGAGTCTAATGAGGGCAAACATTTGATGGTAGCAGCTTCCCTGCGGGAGATAATCTCTTTACCAATATCGCAATATTAGGCGAAAGTAAGTTACAATTCAGTACCCTATCCTAAAGCTTGCTGTTAGGAGGGAATCTGCTGCTTGCAGTGAAAGCGCTTCCAGAGGGGAGTCTAATGAGGGCAAAGATTTGATGGTAGCAGCTTCCCTGCGTGAGATATTCTCTTTGCCAAAATCGCAGTATTAGACGCAGTTACGTTACAATTCAGTACCCTATCCTAAAGCTTGCTGTTAGGAGGGAATCTGCAGCTTGCAGTGAAAGCGCTTCCAGAGGGGAGTCTAATGAGGGCAAACATTTGATGGTAGCAGCTTCCCTGCGGGAGATACTCTCTTTGCCATAATCGCATTATTAGGCGAAAGTAAGTTACAATTCAGTACCCTATCCTAAAGCTTGCTGTTAGGAGGGAATCTGCAGCTTGCAGTGAAAGCGCTTCCAGAGGGGAGTATAACGAGGGCAAACATTTGATGGTAGCAGCTTCCCTGCGGGAGATACTCTCTTTGCCAAAATCGCATTATTAGGCGAAAGTAAGTTACAATTCAGTTCAATATCCTAAAGCTTGCTGTTAGGAGGGAATCTGCAGCTTGCAGTGAAATCGCTTCCAGAGGGGAGTCTAATGAGGGCAAACATTTGATGGTAGCAGCTTCCCTGCGGGAGATACTCTCTTTGCCAAAATCGCATTATTAGGCGAAAGTAAGTTACAATTCAGTACCCTATCCTAAAGCTTGCTGTTAGGAGGGAATCTGCAGCTTGCAGTGAAAGCACTTCCAGAGGGGAGTCTAATGAGGGCAAACATTTGATGGTAGCAGCTTCCCTGCGGGAGATACTCTCTTTGCCAAAATCGCATTATTAGGCGAAAGTAAGTTACAATTCAGTACCCTATCCTAAAGCTTGCTGTTAGGAGGGAATCTGCAGCTTGCAGTGAAAGCACTTCCAGAGGGGAGTCTAATGAGAGCAAAGATTTGATGGTAGCAGCTTCCCTGCGGGAGATAGTCTCTTTGCCAAAATCGCATTATTAGTCGAAAGTAAGTTACAATTCAGTACCCTATCCTAAAGCTTGCTGTTAGGAGGGAATCTGCAGCTTGCAGTGAAAGCGCTTCCAGAGGGGAGTCTAATGAGGGCAAACATTTGATGGTAGCAGCTTCCCTGCGGGAGATAGTCTCTTTGCCAAAATCGCATTATTAGGCGAAAGTAAGAAACAATTCAGTACCCCATCCTAACGCTTGCTGTTAGGAAGGAATCTGCAGCTTGCAGTGAAAGCGCTTCCAGAGGGGAGTCTAATGAGGGCAAACATTTGATGGTAGCAGCTTCCCTGCGGGAGATACTCTCTTTGCCAAAATCGCATTATTAGGCGAAAGTAAGTTACAATTCAGTACCCTATCCTAAAGCTTGCTGTTAGGAGGGAATCTGCAGCTTGCAGTGAAAGCGCTTCCAGAGGGGAGTCTAATGAGGGCAAACGTTTGATGGTAGCAGCTTCCCTGCGGGAGATATTGTCTTTGCCAAAATCGCATTATTAGGCGAAAGTAAGTTACAATTCAGTACCCTATCCTAAAGCTTGCTGTTAGGAGGGAATCTGCAGCTTGCAGTGAAAGCGCTTCCAGAGGGGAGTCTAATGAGGGCAAACATTTGATGGTAGCAGCTTCCCTGCGGGAGATAATCTCTTTGCCAAAATCGCATTATTAGGCGAAAGTAAGTTACAATTCAGTACCCTATCCTAAAGCTTGCTGTTAGGAGGGAATCTGCTGCTTGCAGTGAAAGCGCTTCCAGAGGGGAGTCTAATGAGGGCAAACATTTGATGGTAGCAGCTTCCCTGCGGGAGATAGTCTCTTTGCCAAAATCGCATTATTAGGCGAAAGTAAGTTACAATTCAGTACCCTATCCTAAAGCTTGCTGTTAGGAGGGAATCTGCAGCTTGCAGTGAAAGCGCTTCCAGAGGGGAGTCTAATGAGGGCAAACATTTGATGGTAGCAGCTTCCCTGCGGGAGATACTCTCTTTGCCAAAATCGCATTATTAGGCGAAAGTAAGTTACAATTCAGTACCCTATCCTAAAGCTTGCTGTTAGGAGGGAATCTGCAGCTTGCAGTGAAAGCGCTTCCAGAGGGGAGTCTAATGAGGGCAAACATTTGATGGTAGCAGCTTCCCTGCGTGAGATATTCTCTTTGCCAAAATCGCAGTATTAGACGCAGTTAAGTTACAATTCAGTACCCTATCCTAAAGCTTGCTGTTAGGAGGGAATCTGCAGCTTGCAGTGAAAGCGCTTCCAGAGGGGAGTCTAATGAGGGCAAACATTTGATGGTAGCAGCTTCCCTGCGGGAGATACTCTCTTTGCCAAAATCGCATTATTATGCGAAAGTAAGTTACAATTCAGTACCCTATCCTAAAGCTTGCTGTTAGGAGGGAATCTGCAGCTTGCAGTGAAAGCGCTTCCAGAGGGGAGTATAACGAGGGCAAACATTTGATGGTAGCAGCTTCCCTGCGGGAGATAGTCTCTTTGCCAAAATCGCATTATTAGGCGAAAGTAAGTTACAATTCAGTACCTTATCCTAAAGCTTGCTGTTAGGAGGGAATCTGCAGCTTGCAGTGAAAGCGCTTCCAGAGGGGAGTCTAATGAGGGCAAACATTTGATGGTAGCAGCTTCCCTGCGGGAGATAGTCTCTTTGCCAAAATCGCATTATTATGCGAAAGTAAGTTACAATTCAGTACCCTATCCTAAAGCTTGCTGTTAGGAGGGAATCTGCAGCTTGCAGTGAAAGCGCTTCCAGAGGGGAGTCTAACGAGGGCAAACATTTGATGGTAGCAGCTTCCCTGCGGGAGATACTCTCTTTGCCAAAATCGCATTATTAGGCGAAAGTAAGTTACAATTCAGTACCTTATCCTAAAGCTTGCTGTTAGGAGGGAATCTGCAGCTTGCAGTGAAAGCGCTTCCAGAGGGGAGTCTAATGAGGGCAAACATTTGATGGTAGCGGCTTCCCTGCGGGAGATACTCTCTTTGCCAAAATCGCATTATTAGGCGAAAGTAAGTTACAATTCAGTACCCTATCCTAAAGCTTGCTGTTAGGAGGGAATCTGCAGCTTGCAGTGAAAGCGCTTCCAGAGGGGAGTCTAATGAGGGCAAACATTTGATGGTAGCAGCTTCCCTGCGGGAGATAGTCTCTTTGCCAAAATCGCATTATTAGGCGAAAGTAAGTTACAATTCAGTACCCTATCCTAAAGCTTGCTGTTAGGAGGGAATCTGCAGCTTGCAGTGAAAGCGCTTCCAGAGGGGAGTCTAATGAGGGCAAAGATTTGATGGTAGCAGCTTCCCTGCGGGAGATAGTCTCTTTGCCAAAATCGCATTATTAGGCGAAAGTAAGTTACAATTCAGTACCCTATCCTAAAGCTTGCTGTTAGGAGGGAATCTGCAGCTTGCAGTGAAAGCGCTTCCAGAGGGGAGTCTAATGAGGGCAAACATTTGATGGTAGCAGCTTCCCTGCGGGAGATAGTCTCTTTGCCAAAATCGCATTATTAGGCGAAAGTAAGTTACAATTCAGTACCCTATCCTAAAGCTTGCTGTTAGGAGGGAATCTGCAGCTTGCAGTGAAAGCGCTTCCAGAGGGGAGTCTAAGGAGGGCAAACATTTGATGGTAGCAGCTTCCCTGCGGGAGATAGTCTCTTTGCCAAAATCGCATTATTAGGCGAAAGTAAGTTACAATTCAGTACCCTATCCTAAAGCTTGCTGTTAGGAGGGAATCTGCAGCTTGCAGTGAAAGCGCTTCCAGAGGGGAGTCTAATGAGGGCAAACATTTGATGGTAGCAGCTTCCCTGCGGGAGATAGTCTCTTTGCCAAAATCGCAGTATTAGACGCAGTTAAGTTACAATTCAGTACCCTATCCTAAAGCTTGCTGTTAGGAGGGAATCTGCAGCTTGCAGTGAAAGCGCTTCCAGAGGGGAGTCTAATGAGGGCAAACATTTGATGGTAGCAGCTTCCCTGCGGGAGATAGTCTCTTTGCCAAAATCGCATTATTAGGCGAAAGTAAGTTACAATTCAGTACCCTATCCTAAAGCTTGCTGTTAGGAGGGAATCTGCAGCTTGCAGTGAAAGCGCTTCCAGAGGGGAGTCTAACGAGGGCAAACATTTGATGGTAGCAGCTTCCCTGCGGGAGATACTCTCTTTGCCAAAATCGCATTATTAGGCGAAAGTAAGTTACAATTCAGTACCCTATCCTAAAGCTTGCTGTTAGGAGGGAATCTGCAGCTTGCAGTGAAAGCGCTTCCAGAGGGGAGTCTAATGAGAGCAAAGATTTGATGGTAGCAGCTTCCCTGCGTGAGATATTCTCTTTGCCAAAATCGCAGTGTTAGACGCAGTTAAGTTACAATTCAGTACCCTATCCTAAAGCTTGCTGTTAGGAGGGAATCTGCAGCTTGCAGTGAAAGCGCTTCCAGAGGGGAGTCTAATGAGGGCAAACATTTGATGGTAGCAGCTTCCCTGCGGGAGATAGTCTCTTTGCCAAAATCGCATTATTATGCGAAAGTAAGTTACAATTCAGTACCCTATCCTAAAGCTTGCTGTTAGGAGGGAATCTGCAGCTTGCAGTGAAAGCGCTTCCAGAGGGGAGTATAACGAGGGCAAACATTTGATGGTAGCAGCTTCCCTGCGGGAGATAGTCTCTTTGCCAAAATCGCATTATTAGGCGAAAGTAAGTTACAATTCAGTACCCTATCCTAAAGCTTGCTGTTAGGAGGGAATCTGCAGCTTGCAGTGAAAGCGCTTCCAGAGGGGAGTCTAATGAGGGCAAACATTTGATGGTAGCAGCTTCCCTGCGGGAGATAGTCTCTTTGCCAAAATCGCATTATTAGGCGAAAGTAAGTTACAATTCAGTACCCTATCCTAAAGCTTGCTGTTAGGAGGGAATCTGCAGCTTGCAGTGAAAGCGCTTCCAGAGGGGAGTCTAATGAGGGCAAACATTTGATGGTAGCAGCTTCCCTGCGGGAGATAATCTCTTTACCAATATCGCATTATTAGGCGAAAGTAAGTTACAATTCAGTACCCTATCCTAAAGCTTGCTGTTAGGAGGGAATCTGCTGCTTGCAGTGAAAGCGCTTCCAGAGGGGAGTCTAATGAGGGCAAAGATTTGATGGTAGCAGCTTCCCTGCGTGAGATATTCTCTTTGCCAAAATCGCAGTATTAGACGCAGTTAAGTTACAATTCAGTACCCTATCCTAAAGCTTGCTGTTAGGAGGGAATCTGCAGCTTGCAGTGAAAGCGCTTCCAGAGGGGAGTCTAATGAGGGCAAACATTTGATGGTAGCAGCTTCCCTGCGGGAGATAGTCTCTTTGCCAAAATCGCATTATTAGGCGAAAGTAAGTTACAATTCAGTACCCTATCCTAAAGCTTGCTGTTAGGAGGGAATCTGCAGCTTGCAGTGAAAGCGCTTCCAGAGGGGAGTCTAATGAGGGCAAAGATTTGATGGTAGCAGCTTCCCTGCGGGAGATAGTCTCTTTGCCAAAATCGCATTATTAGGCGAAAGTAAGTTACAATTCAGTACCCTATCCTAAAGCTTGCTGTTAGGAGGGAATCTGCAGCTTGCAGTGAAAGCGCTTCCAGAGGGGAGTCTAATGAGGGCAAACATTTGATGGTAGCAGCTTCCCTGCGGGAGATAGTCTCTTTGCCAAAATCGCAGTATTAGACGCAGTTAAGTTACAATTCAGTACCCTATCCTAAAGCTTGCTGTTAGGAGGGAATCTGCAGCTTGCAGTGAAAGCGCTTCCAGAGGGGAGTCTAATGAGGGCAAACATTTGATGGTAGCAGCTTCCCTGCGGGAGATAGTCTCTTTGCCAAAATCGCATTATTAGGCGAAAGTAAGTTACAATTCAGTACCCTATCCTAAAGCTTGCTGTTAGGAGGGAATCTGCAGCTTGCAGTGAAAGCGCTTCCAGAGGGGAGTCTAACGAGGGCAAACATTTGATGGTAGCAGCTTCCCTGCGGGAGATACTCTCTTTGCCAAAATCGCATTATTAGGCGAAAGTAAGTTACAATTCAGTACCCTATCCTAAAGCTTGCTGTTAGGAGGGAATCTGCAGCTTGCAGTGAAAGCGCTTCCAGAGGGGAGTCTAATGAGAGCAAAGATTTGATGGTAGCAGCTTCCCTGCGTGAGATATTCTCTTTGCCAAAATCGCAGTGTTAGACGCAGTTAAGTTACAATTCAGTACCCTATCCTAAAGCTTGCTGTTAGGAGGGAATCTGCAGCTTGCAGTGAAAGCGCTTCCAGAGGGGAGTCTAATGAGGGCAAACATTTGATGGTAGCAGCTTCCCTGCGGGAGATAGTCTCTTTGCCAAAATCGCATTATTATGCGAAAGTAAGTTACAATTCAGTACCCTATCCTAAAGCTTGCTGTTAGGAGGGAATCTGCAGCTTGCAGTGAAAGCGCTTCCAGAGGGGAGTATAACGAGGGCAAACATTTGATGGTAGCAGCTTCCCTGCGGGAGATAGTCTCTTTGCCAAAATCGCATTATTAGGCGAAAGTAAGTTACAATTCAGTACCCTATCCTAAAGCTTGCTGTTAGGAGGGAATCTGCAGCTTGCAGTGAAAGCGCTTCCAGAGGGGAGTCTAATGAGGGCAAACATTTGATGGTAGCAGCTTCCCTGCGGGAGATAGTCTCTTTGCCAAAATCGCATTATTAGGCGAAAGTAAGTTACAATTCAGTACCCTATCCTAAAGCTTGCTGTTAGGAGGGAATCTGCAGCTTGCAGTGAAAGCGCTTCCAGAGGGGAGTCTAATGAGGGCAAACATTTGATGGTAGCAGCTTCCCTGCGGGAGATAATCTCTTTACCAATATCGCATTATTAGGCGAAAGTAAGTTACAATTCAGTACCCTATCCTAAAGCTTGCTGTTAGGAGGGAATCTGCTGCTTGCAGTGAAAGCGCTTCCAGAGGGGAGTCTAATGAGGGCAAAGATTTGATGGTAGCAGCTTCCCTGCGTGAGATATTCTCTTTGCCAAAATCGCAGTATTAGACGCAGTTACGTTACAATTCAGTACCCTATCCTAAAGCTTGCTGTTAGGAGGGAATCTGCAGCTTGCAGTGAAAGCGCTTCCAGAGGGGAGTCTAACGAGGGCAAACATTTGATGGTAGCAGCTTCCCTGCGGGAGATACTCTCTTTGCCAAAATCGCATTATTAGGCGAAAGTAAGTTACAATTCAGTACCCTATCCTAAAGCTTGCTGTTAGGAGGGAATCTGCAGCTTGCAGTGAAAGCGCTTCCAGAGGGGAGTCTAATGAGAGCAAAGATTTGATGGTAGCAGCTTCCCTGCGTGAGATATTCTCTTTGCCAAAATCGCTTTATTAGGCGAAAGTAAGTTACAATTCAGTACCCTATCCTAAAGCTTGCTGTTAGGAGGGAATCTGTTGCTTGCAGTGAAAGCGCTTCCAGAGGGGAGTCTAATGAGGGCAAAGATTTGATGGTAGCAGCTTCCCTGCGTGAGATATTCTCTTTGCCAAAATCGCAGTATTAGACGCAGTTACGTTACAATTCAGTACCCTATCCTAAAGCTTGCTGTTAGGAGGGAATCTGCAGCTTGCAGTGAAAGCGCTTCCAGAGGGGAGTCTAATGAGGGCAAACATTTGATGGTAGCAGCTTCCCTGCGGGAGATAGTCTCTTTGCCAAAATCGCATTATTAGGCGAAAGTAAGTTACAATTCAGTACCCTATCCTAAAGCTTGCTGTTAGGAGGGAATCTGCAGCTTGCAGTGAAAGCGCTTCCAGAGGGGAGTCTAATGAGGGCAAACATTTGATGGTAGCAGCTTCCCTGCGGGAGATAATCTCTTTACCAATATCGCATTATTAGGCGAAAGTAAGTTACAATTCAGTACCCTATCCTAAAGCTTGCTGTTAGGAGGGAATCTGCTGCTTGCAGTGAAAGCGCTTCCAGAGGGGAGTCTAATGAGGGCAAAGATTTGATGGTAGCAGCTTCCCTGCGTGAGATATTCTCTTTGCCAAAATCGCAGTATTAGACGCAGTTACGTTACAATTCAGTACCCTATCCTAAAGCTTGCTGTTAGGAGGGAATCTGCAGCTTGCAGTGAAAGCGCTTCCAGAGGGGAGTCTAACGAGGGCAAACATTTGATGGTAGCAGCTTCCCTGCGGGAGATACTCTCTTTGCCAAAATCGCATTATTAGGCGAAAGTAAGTTACAATTCAGTACCCTATCCTAAAGCTTGCTGTTAGGAGGGAATCTGCAGCTTGCAGTGAAAGCGCTTCCAGAGGGGAGTCTAATGAGAGCAAAGATTTGATGGTAGCAGCTTCCCTGCGTGAGATATTCTCTTTGCCAAAATCGCTTTATTAGGCGAAAGTAAGTTACAATTCAGTACCCTATCCTAAAGCTTCCTGTTAGGAGGGAATCTGCAGCTTGCAGTGAAAGCGCTTCCAGAGGGGAGTCTAATGAGGGCAAACATTTGATGGTAGCAGCTTCCCTGCGTGAGATATTCTCTTTGCCAAATTCTCCTTATTAGACGCAGTTAAGTTACAATTCAGTACCCTATCCTAAAGCTTGCTGTTAGGAGGGAATCTGCAGCTTGCAGTGAAAGCGCTTCCAGAGGGGAGTCTAATGAGGGCAAACATTTGATGGTAGCAGCTTCCCTGCGGGAGATAGTCTCTTTGCCAAAATCGCATTATTAGTCGAAAGTAAGTTACAATTCAGTACCCTATCCTAAAGCTTGCTGTTAGGAGGGAATCTGCAGCTTGCAGTGAAAGCGCTTCCAGAGGGGAGTCTAATGAGGGCAAACATTTGACGGTAGCAGCTTCCCTGCGGGAGATAGTCTCTTTGCCAAAATCGCATTATTAGTCGAAAGTAAGTTACAATTCAGTACCCTATCCTAAAGCTTGCTGTTAGGAGGGAATCTGCAGCTTGCAGTGAAAGCGCTTCCAGAGGGGAGTCTAATGAGAGCAAAGATTTGATGGTAGCAGCTTCCCTGCGTGAGATATTCTCTTTGCCAAAATCGCAGTGTTAGACGCAGTTAAGTTACAATTCAGTACCCTATCCTAAAGCTTGCTGTTAGGAGGGAATCTGCAGCTTGCAGTGAAAGCGCTTCCAGAGGGGAGTCTAATGAGGGCAAACATTTGATGGTAGCAGCTTCCCTGCGGGAGATAGTCTCTTTGCCAAAATCGCATTATTATGCGAAAGTAAGTTACAATTCAGTACCCTATCCTAAAGCTTGCTGTTAGGAGGGAATCTGCAGCTTGCAGTGAAAGCGCTTCCAGAGGGGAGTATAACGAGGGCAAACATTTGATGGTAGCAGCTTCCCTGCGGGAGATAGTCTCTTTGCCAAAATCGCATTATTAGGCGAAAGTAAGTTACAATTCAGTACCCTATCCTAAAGCTTGCTGTTAGGAGGGAATCTGCAGCTTGCAGTGAAAGCGCTTCCAGAGGGGAGTCTAATGAGGGCAAACATTTGATGGTAGCAGCTTCCCTGCGGGAGATAGTCTCTTTGCCAAAATCGCATTATTAGGCGAAAGTAAGTTACAATTCAGTACCCTATCCTAAAGCTTGCTGTTAGGAGGGAATCTGCAGCTTGCAGTGAAAGCGCTTCCAGAGGGGAGTCTAATGAGGGCAAACATTTGATGGTAGCAGCTTCCCTGCGGGAGATAATCTCTTTACCAATATCGCATTATTAGGCGAAAGTAAGTTACAATTCAGTACCCTATCCTAAAGCTTGCTGTTAGGAGGGAATCTGCTGCTTGCAGTGAAAGCGCTTCCAGAGGGGAGTCTAATGAGGGCAAAGATTTGATGGTAGCAGCTTCCCTGCGTGAGATATTCTCTTTGCCAAAATCGCAGTATTAGACGCAGTTAAGTTACAATTCAGTACCCTATCCTAAAGCTTGCTGTTAGGAGGGAATCTGCAGCTTGCAGTGAAAGCGCTTCCAGAGGGGAGTCTAATGAGGGCAAACATTTGATGGTAGCAGCTTCCCTGCGGGAGATAGTCTCTTTGCCAAAATCGCATTATTAGGCGAAAGTAAGTTACAATTCAGTACCCTATCCTAAAGCTTGCTGTTAGGAGGGAATCTGCAGCTTGCAGTGAAAGCGCTTCCAGAGGGGAGTCTAATGAGGGCAAAGATTTGATGGTAGCAGCTTCCCTGCGGGAGATAGTCTCTTTGCCAAAATCGCATTATTAGGCGAAAGTAAGTTACAATTCAGTACCCTATCCTAAAGCTTGCTGTTAGGAGGGAATCTGCAGCTTGCAGTGAAAGCGCTTCCAGAGGGGAGTCTAATGAGGGCAAACATTTGATGGTAGCAGCTTCCCTGCGGGAGATAGTCTCTTTGCCAAAATCGCAGTATTAGACGCAGTTAAGTTACAATTCAGTACCCTATCCTAAAGCTTGCTGTTAGGAGGGAATCTGCAGCTTGCAGTGAAAGCGCTTCCAGAGGGGAGTCTAATGAGGGCAAACATTTGATGGTAGCAGCTTCCCTGCGGGAGATAGTCTCTTTGCCAAAATCGCATTATTAGGCGAAAGTAAGTTACAATTCAGTACCCTATCCTAAAGCTTGCTGTTAGGAGGGAATCTGCAGCTTGCAGTGAAAGCGCTTCCAGAGGGGAGTCTAACGAGGGCAAACATTTGATGGTAGCAGCTTCCCTGCGGGAGATACTCTCTTTGCCAAAATCGCATTATTAGGCGAAAGTAAGTTACAATTCAGTACCCTATCCTAAAGCTTGCTGTTAGGAGGGAATCTGCAGCTTGCAGTGAAAGCGCTTCCAGAGGGGAGTCTAATGAGAGCAAAGATTTGATGGTAGCAGCTTCCCTGCGTGAGATATTCTCTTTGCCAAAATCGCAGTGTTAGACGCAGTTAAGTTACAATTCAGTACCCTATCCTAAAGCTTGCTGTTAGGAGGGAATCTGCAGCTTGCAGTGAAAGCGCTTCCAGAGGGGAGTCTAATGAGGGCAAACATTTGATGGTAGCAGCTTCCCTGCGGGAGATAGTCTCTTTGCCAAAATCGCATTATTATGCGAAAGTAAGTTACAATTCAGTACCCTATCCTAAAGCTTGCTGTTAGGAGGGAATCTGCAGCTTGCAGTGAAAGCGCTTCCAGAGGGGAGTATAACGAGGGCAAACATTTGATGGTAGCAGCTTCCCTGCGGGAGATAGTCTCTTTGCCAAAATCGCATTATTAGGCGAAAGTAAGTTACAATTCAGTACCCTATCCTAAAGCTTGCTGTTAGGAGGGAATCTGCAGCTTGCAGTGAAAGCGCTTCCAGAGGGGAGTCTAATGAGGGCAAACATTTGATGGTAGCAGCTTCCCTGCGGGAGATAGTCTCTTTGCCAAAATCGCATTATTAGGCGAAAGTAAGTTACAATTCAGTACCCTATCCTAAAGCTTGCTGTTAGGAGGGAATCTGCAGCTTGCAGTGAAAGCGCTTCCAGAGGGGAGTCTAATGAGGGCAAACATTTGATGGTAGCAGCTTCCCTGCGGGAGATAATCTCTTTACCAATATCGCATTATTAGGCGAAAGTAAGTTACAATTCAGTACCCTATCCTAAAGCTTGCTGTTAGGAGGGAATCTGCTGCTTGCAGTGAAAGCGCTTCCAGAGGGGAGTCTAATGAGGGCAAAGATTTGATGGTAGCAGCTTCCCTGCGTGAGATATTCTCTTTGCCAAAATCGCAGTATTAGACGCAGTTACGTTACAATTCAGTACCCTATCCTAAAGCTTGCTGTTAGGAGGGAATCTGCAGCTTGCAGTGAAAGCGCTTCCAGAGGGGAGTCTAACGAGGGCAAACATTTGATGGTAGCAGCTTCCCTGCGGGAGATACTCTCTTTGCCAAAATCGCATTATTAGGCGAAAGTAAGTTACAATTCAGTACCCTATCCTAAAGCTTGCTGTTAGGAGGGAATCTGCAGCTTGCAGTGAAAGCGCTTCCAGAGGGGAGTCTAATGAGAGCAAAGATTTGATGGTAGCAGCTTCCCTGCGTGAGATATTCTCTTTGCCAAAATCGCTTTATTAGGCGAAAGTAAGTTACAATTCAGTACCCTATCCTAAAGCTTCCTGTTAGGAGGGAATCTGCAGCTTGCAGTGAAAGCGCTTCCAGAGGGGAGTCTAATGAGGGCAAACATTTGATGGTAGCAGCTTCCCTGCGTGAGATATTCTCTTTGCCAAATTCTCCTTATTAGACGCAGTTAAGTTACAATTCAGTACCCTATCCTAAAGCTTGCTGTTAGGAGGGAATCTGCAGCTTGCAGTGAAAGCGCTTCCAGAGGGGAGTCTAATGAGGGCAAACATTTGATGGTAGCAGCTTCCCTGCGGGAGATAGTCTCTTTGCCAAAATCGCATTATTAGTCGAAAGTAAGTTACAATTCAGTACCCTATCCTAAAGCTTGCTGTTAGGAGGGAATCTGCAGCTTGCAGTGAAAGCGCTTCCAGAGGGGAGTCTAATGAGGGCAAACATTTGACGGTAGCAGCTTCCCTGCGGGAGATAGTCTCTTTGCCAAAATCGCATTATTAGTCGAAAGTAAGTTACAATTCAGTACCCTATCCTAAAGCTTGCTGTTAGGAGGGAATCTGCAGCTTGCAGTGAAAGCGCTTCCAGAGGGGAGTCTAATGAGGGCAAACATTTGATGGTAGCAGCTTCCCTGCGGGAGATAATCTCTTTACCAATATCGCAATATTAGGCGAAAGTAAGTTACAATTCAGTACCCTATCCTAAAGCTTGCTGTTAGGAGGGAATCTGTTGCTTGCAGTGAAAGCGCTTCCAGAGGGGAGTCTAATGAGGGCAAAGATTTGATGGTAGCAGCTTCCCTGCGTGAGATATTCTCTTTGCCAAAATCGCAGTATTAGACGCAGTTACGTTACAATTCAGTACCCTATCCTAAAGCTTGCTGTTAGGAGGGAATCTGCAGCTTGCAGTGAAAGCGCTTCCAGAGGGGAGTCTAATGAGGGCAAACATTTGATGGTAGCAGCTTCCCTGCGGGAGATAGTCTCTTTGCCAAAATCGCATTATTAGGCGAAAGTAAGTTACAATTCAGTACCCTATCCTAAAGCTTGCTGTTAGGAGGGAATCTGCAGCTTGCAGTGAAAGCGCTTCCAGAGGGGAGTCTAATGAGGGCAAACATTTGATGGTAGCAGCTTCCCTGCGGGAGATAATCTCTTTACCAATATCGCATTATTAGGCGAAAGTAAGTTACAATTCAGTACCCTATCCTAAAGCTTGCTGTTAGGAGGGAATCTGCTGCTTGCAGTGAAAGCGCTTCCAGAGGGGAGTCTAATGAGGGCAAAGATTTGATGGTAGCAGCTTCCCTGCGTGAGATATTCTCTTTGCCAAAATCGCAGTATTAGACGCAGTTACGTTACAATTCAGTACCCTATCCTAAAGCTTGCTGTTAGGAGGGAATCTGCAGCTTGCAGTGAAAGCGCTTCCAGAGGGGAGTCTAACGAGGGCAAACATTTGATGGTAGCAGCTTCCCTGCGGGAGATACTCTCTTTGCCAAAATCGCATTATTAGGCGAAAGTAAGTTACAATTCAGTACCCTATCCTAAAGCTTGCTGTTAGGAGGGAATCTGCAGCTTGCAGTGAAAGCGCTTCCAGAGGGGAGTCTAATGAGAGCAAAGATTTGATGGTAGCAGCTTCCCTGCGTGAGATATTCTCTTTGCCAAAATCGCTTTATTAGGCGAAAGTAAGTTACAATTCAGTACCCTATCCTAAAGCTTCCTGTTAGGAGGGAATCTGCAGCTTGCAGTGAAAGCGCTTCCAGAGGGGAGTCTAATGAGGGCAAACATTTGATGGTAGCAGCTTCCCTGCGTGAGATATTCTCTTTGCCAAATTCTCCTTATTAGACGCAGTTAAGTTACAATTCAGTACCCTATCCTAAAGCTTGCTGTTAGGAGGGAATCTGCAGCTTGCAGTGAAAGCGCTTCCAGAGGGGAGTCTAATGAGGGCAAACATTTGATGGTAGCAGCTTCCCTGCGGGAGATAGTCTCTTTGCCAAAATCGCATTATTAGTCGAAAGTAAGTTACAATTCAGTACCCTATCCTAAAGCTTGCTGTTAGGAGGGAATCTGCAGCTTGCAGTGAAAGCGCTTCCAGAGGGGAGTCTAATGAGGGCAAACATTTGACGGTAGCAGCTTCCCTGCGGGAGATAGTCTCTTTGCCAAAATCGCATTATTAGTCGAAAGTAAGTTACAATTCAGTACCCTATCCTAAAGCTTGCTGTTAGGAGGGAATCTGCAGCTTGCAGTGAAAGCGCTTCCAGAGGGGAGTCTAATGAGGGCAAACATTTGATGGTAGCAGCTTCCCTGCGGGAGATAATCTCTTTACCAATATCGCAATATTAGGCGAAAGTAAGTTACAATTCAGTACCCTATCCTAAAGCTTGCTGTTAGGAGGGAATCTGTTGCTTGCAGTGAAAGCGCTTCCAGAGGGGAGTCTAATGAGGGCAAAGATTTGATGGTAGCAGCTTCCCTGCGTGAGATATTCTCTTTGCCAAAATCGCAGTATTAGACGCAGTTACGTTACAATTCAGTACCCTATCCTAAAGCTTGCTGTTAGGAGGGAATCTGCAGCTTGCAGTGAAAGCGCTTCCAGAGGGGAGTATAACGAGGGCAAACATTTGATGGTAGCAGCTTCCCTGCGGGAGATACTCTCTTTGCCAAAATCGCATTATTAGGCGAAAGTAAGTTACAATTCAGTACCCTATCCTAAAGCTTGCTGTTAGGAGGGAATCTGCAGCTTGCAGTGAAAGCACTTCCAGAGGGGAGTCTAATGAGGGCAAACATTTGATGGTAGCAGCTTCCCTGCGGGAGATAGTCTCTTTGCCAAAATCGCATTATTAGGCGAAAGTAAGTTACAATTCAGTACCCTATCCTAAAGCTTGCTGTTAGGAGGGAATCTGCAGCTTGCAGTGAAAGCACTTCCAGAGGGCAGTCTAATGAGAGCAAAGATTTGATGGTAGCAGCTTCCCTGCGGGAGATAGTCTCTTTGCCAAAATCGCATTATTAGGCGAAAGTAAGTTACAATTCAGTACCCTATCCTAAAGCTTGCTGTTAGGAGGGAATCTGCAGCTTGCAGTGAAAGCGCTTCCAGAGGGGAGTCTAATGAGGGCAAACATTTGATGGTAGCAGCTTCCCTGCGGGAGATAGTCTCTTTGCCAAAATCGCATTATTAGGCGAAAGTAAGATACAATTCAGTACCCCATCCTAACGCTTGCTGTTAGGAAGGAATCTGCAGCTTGCAGTGAAAGCGCTTCCAGAGGGGAGTCTAATGAGGGCAAACATTTGATGGTAGCAGCTTCCCTGCGGGAGATACTCTCTTTGCCAAAATCGCATTATTAGGCGAAAGTAAGTTACAATTCAGTACCCTATCCTAAAGCTTGCTGTTAGGAGGGAATCTGCAGCTTGCAGTGAAAGCGCTTCCAGAGGGGAGTCTAATGAGGGCAAACGTTTGATGGTAGCAGCTTCCCTGCGGGAGATATTGTCTTTGCCAAAATCGCATTATTAGGCGAAAGTAAGTTACAATTCAGTACCCTATCCTAAAGCTTGCTGTTAGGAGGGAATCTGCAGCTTGCAGTGAAAGCGCTTCCAGAGGGGAGTCTAATGAGGGCAAACATTTGATGGTAGCAGCTTCCCTGCGGGAGATAATCTCTTTGCCAAAATCGCATTATTAGGCGAAAGTAAGTTACAATTCAGTACCCTATCCTAAAGCTTGCTGTTAGGAGGGAATCTGCTGCTTGCAGTGAAAGCGCTTCCAGAGGGGAGTCTAATGAGGGCAAACATTTGATGGTAGCAGCTTCCCTGCGGGAGATAGTCTCTTTGCCAAAATCGCATTATTAGGCGAAAGTAAGTTACAATTCAGTACCCTATCCTAAAGCTTGCTGTTAGGAGGGAATCTGCAGCTTGCAGTGAAAGCGCTTCCAGAGGGGAGTCTAATGAGGGCAAACATTTGATGGTAGCAGCTTCCCTGCGGGAGATACTCTCTTTGCCAAAATCGCATTATTAGGCGAAAGTAAGTTACAATTCAGTACCCTATCCTAAAGCTTGCTGTTAGGAGGGAATCTGCAGCTTGCAGTGAAAGCGCTTCCAGAGGGGAGTCTAATGAGGGCAAACATTTGATGGTAGCAGCTTCCCTGCGGGAGATATTCTCTTTGCCAAAATCGCAGTATTAGACGCAGTTAAGTTACAATTCAGTACCCTATCCTAAAGCTTGCTGTTAGGAGGGAATCTGCAGCTTGCAGTGAAAGCGCTTCCAGAGGGGAGTCTAATGAGGGCAAACATTTGATGGTAGCAGCTTCCCTGCGGGAGATAGTCTCTTTGCCAAAATCGCATTATTATGCGAAAGTAAGTTACAATTCAGTACCCTATCCTAAAGCTTGCTGTTAGGAGGGAATCTGCAGCTTGCAGTGAAAGCGCTTCCAGAGGGGAGTATAACGAGGGCAAACATTTGATGGTAGCAGCTTCCCTGCGGGAGATAGTCTCTTTGCCAAAATCGCATTATTAGGCGAAAGTAAGTTACAATTCAGTACCTTATCCTAAAGCTTGCTGTTAGGAGGGAATCTGCAGCTTGCAGTGAAAGCGCTTCCAGAGGGGAGTCTAATGAGGGCAAACATTTGATGGTAGCAGCTTCCCTGCGGGAGATAGTCTCTTTGCCAAAATCGCATTATTATGCGAAAGTAAGTTACAATTCAGTACCCTATCCTAAAGCTTGCTGTTAGGAGGGAATCTGCAGCTTGCAGTGAAAGCGCTTCCAGAGGGGAGTCTAACGAGGGCAAACATTTGATGGTAGCAGCTTCCCTGCGGGAGATAGTCTCTTTGCCAAAATCGCATTATTAGGCGAAAGTAAGTTACAATTCAGTACCTTATCCTAAAGCTTGCTGTTAGGAGGGAATCTGCAGCTTGCAGTGAAAGCGCTTCCAGAGGGGAGTCTAATGAGGGCAAACATTTGATGGTAGCGGCTTCCCTGCGGGAGATACTCTCTTTGCCAAAATCGCATTATTAGGCGAAAGTAAGTTACAATTCAGTACCCTATCCTAAAGCTTGCTGTTAGGAGGGAATCTGCAGCTTGCAGTGAAAGCGCTTCCAGAGGGGAGTCTAATGAGGGCAAACATTTGATGGTAGCAGCTTCCCTGCGGGAGATAGTCTCTTTGCCAAAATCGCATTATTAGGCGAAAGTAAGTTACAATTCAGTACCCTATCCTAAAGCTTGCTGTTAGGAGGGAATCTGCAGCTTGCAGTGAAAGCGCTTCCAGAGGGGAGTCTAATGAGGGCAAAGATTTGATGGTAGCAGCTTCCCTGCGGGAGATAGTCTCTTTGCCAAAATCGCATTATTAGGCGAAAGTAAGTTACAATTCAGTACCCTATCCTAAAGCTTGCTGTTAGGAGGGAATCTGCAGCTTGCAGTGAAAGCGCTTCCAGAGGGGAGTCTAATGAGGGCAAACATTTGATGGTAGCAGCTTCCCTGCGGGAGATACTCTCTTTGCCAAAATCGCATTATTAGGCGAAAGTAAGTTACAATTCAGTACCCTATCCTAAAGCTTGCTGTTAGGAGGGAATCTGCAGCTTGCAGTGAAAGCGCTTCCAGAGGGGAGTCTAAGGAGGGCAAACATTTGATGGTAGCAGCTTCCCTGCGGGAGATAGTCTCTTTGCCAAAATCGCATTATTAGGCGAAAGTAAGTTACAATTCAGTACCCTATCCTAAAGCTTGCTGTTAGGAGGGAATCTGCAGCTTGCAGTGAAAGCGCTTCCAGAGGGGAGTCTAATGAGGGCAAACATTTGATGGTAGCAGCTTCCCTGCGGGAGATAGTCTCTTTGCCAAAATCGCAGTATTAGACGCAGTTAAGTTACAATTCAGTACCCTATCCTAAAGCTTGCTGTTAGGAGGGAATCTGCAGCTTGCAGTGAAAGCGCTTCCAGAGGGGAGTCTAATGAGGGCAAACATTTGATGGTAGCAGCTTCCCTGCGGGAGATAGTCTCTTTGCCAAAATCGCATTATTAGGCGAAAGTAAGTTACAATTCAGTACCCTATCCTAAAGCTTGCTGTTAGGAGGGAATCTGCAGCTTGCAGTGAAAGCGCTTCCAGAGGGGAGTCTAACGAGGGCAAACATTTGATGGTAGCAGCTTCCCTGCGGGAGATACTCTCTTTGCCAAAATCGCATTATTAGGCGAAAGTAAGTTACAATTCAGTACCCTATCCTAAAGCTTGCTGTTAGGAGGGAATCTGCAGCTTGCAGTGAAAGCGCTTCCAGAGGGGAGTCTAATGAGAGCAAAGATTTGATGGTAGCAGCTTCCCTGCGTGAGATATTCTCTTTGCCAAAATCGCAGTGTTAGACGCAGTTAAGTTACAATTCAGTACCCTATCCTAAAGCTTGCTGTTAGGAGGGAATCTGCAGCTTGCAGTGAAAGCGCTTCCAGAGGGGAGTCTAATGAGGGCAAACATTTGATGGTAGCAGCTTCCCTGCGGGAGATAGTCTCTTTGCCAAAATCGCATTATTATGCGAAAGTAAGTTACAATTCAGTACCCTATCCTAAAGCTTGCTGTTAGGAGGGAATCTGCAGCTTGCAGTGAAAGCGCTTCCAGAGGGGAGTATAACGAGGGCAAACATTTGATGGTAGCAGCTTCCCTGCGGGAGATAGTCTCTTTGCCAAAATCGCATTATTAGGCGAAAGTAAGTTACAATTCAGTACCCTATCCTAAAGCTTGCTGTTAGGAGGGAATCTGCTGCTTGCAGTGAAAGCGCTTCCAGAGGGGAGTCTAATGAGGGCAAACATTTGATGGTAGCAGCTTCCCTGCGGGAGATAGTCTCTTTGCCAAAATCGCATTATTAGGCGAAAGTAAGTTACAATTCAGTACCCTATCCTAAAGCTTGCTGTTAGGAGGGAATCTGCAGCTTGCAGTGAAAGCGCTTCCAGAGGGGAGTCTAATGAGGGCAAACATTTGATGGTAGCAGCTTCCCTGCGGGAGATAATCTCTTTACCAATATCGCATTATTAGGCGAAAGTAAGTTACAATTCAGTACCCTATCCTAAAGCTTGCTGTTAGGAGGGAATCTGCTGCTTGCAGTGAAAGCGCTTCCAGAGGGGAGTCTAATGAGGGCAAAGATTTGATGGTAGCAGCTTCCCTGCGTGAGATATTCTCTTTGCCAAAATCGCAGTATTAGACGCAGTTACGTTACAATTCAGTACCCTATCCTAAAGCTTGCTGTTAGGAGGGAATCTGCAGCTTGCAGTGAAAGCGCTTCCAGAGGGGAGTATAACGAGGGCAAACATTTGATGGTAGCAGCTTCCCTGCGGGAGATAATCTCTTTACCAATATCGCATTATTAGGCGAAAGTAAGTTACAATTCAGTACCCTATCCTAAAGCTTGCTGTTAGGAGGGAATCTGCAGCTTGCAGTGAAAGCGCTTCCAGAGGGGAGTCTAATGAGGGCAAACATTTGATGGTAGCAGCTTCCCTGCGGGAGATAGTCTCTTTGCCAAAATCGCAGTATTAGACGCAGTTACGTTACAATTCAGTACCCTATCCTAAAGCTTGCTGTTAGGAGGGAATCTGCAGCTTGCAGTGAAAGCGCTTCCAGAGGGGAGTCTAAGGAGGGCAAACATTTGATGGTAGCAGCTTCCCTGCGGGAGATAGTCTCTTTGCCAAAATCGCATTATTAGGCGAAAGTAAGTTACAATTCAGTACCCTATCCTAAAGCTTGCTGTTAGGAGGGAATCTGCAGCTTGCAGTGAAAGCGCTTCCAGAGGGGAGTCTAATGAGGGCAAACATTTGATGGTAGCAGCTTCCCTGCGGGAGATACTCTCTTTGCCAAAATCGCATTATTAGGCGAAAGTAAGATACAATTCAGTACCCTATCCTAACGCTTGCTGTTAGGAAGGAATCTGCAGCTTGCAGTGAAAGCGCTTCCAGAGGGGAGTCTAATGAGGGCAAACATTTGATGGTAGCAGCTTCCCTGCGGGAGATACTCTCTTTGCCAAAATCGCATTATTAGGCGAAAGTAAGTTACAATTCAGTACCCTATCCTAAAGCTTGCTGTTAGGAGGGAATCTGCAGCTTGCAGTGAAAGCGCTTCCAGAGGGGAGTCTAATGAGGGCAAACATTTGATGGTAGCAGCTTCCCTGCGGGAGATATTGTCTTTGCCAAAATCGCATTATTAGGCGAAAGTAAGTTACAATTCAGTACCCTATCCTAAAGCTTGCTGTTAGGAGGGAATCTGCAGCTTGCAGTGAAAGCGCTTCCAGAGGGGAGTCTAATGAGGGCAAACATTTGATGGTAGCAGCTTCCCTGCGGGAGATAATCTCTTTGCCAAAATCGCATTATTAGGCGAAAGTAAGTTACAATTCAGTACCCTATCCTAAAGCTTGCTGTTAGGAGGGAATCTGCTGCTTGCAGTGAAAGCGCTTCCAGAGGGGAGTCTAATGAGGGCAAACATTTGATGGTAGCAGCTTCCCTGCGGGAGATAGTCTCTTTGCCAAAATCGCATTATTAGGCGAAAGTAAGTTACAATTCAGTACCCTATCCTAAAGCTTGCTGTTAGGAGGGAATCTGCAGCTTGCAGTGAAAGCGCTTCCAGAGGGGAGTCTAATGAGGGCAAACATTTGATGGTAGCAGCTTCCCTGCGGGAGATACTCTCTTTGCCAAAATCGCATTATTAGGCGAAAGTAAGTTACAATTCAGTACCCTATCCTAAAGCTTGCTGTTAGGAGGGAATCTGCTGCTTGCAGTGAAAGCGCTTCCAGAGGGGAGTCTAATGAGGGCAAACATTTGATGGTAGCAGCTTCCCTGCGGGAGATAGTCTCTTTGCCAAAATCGCATTATTAGGCGAAAGTAAGTTACAATTCAGTACCCTATCCTAAAGCTTGCTGTTAGGAGGGAATCTGCAGCTTGCAGTGAAAGCGCTTCCAGAGGGGAGTCTAATGAGGGCAAACATTTGATGGTAGCAGCTTCCCTGCGGGAGATACTCTCTTTGCCAAAATCGCATTATTAGGCGAAAGTAAGTTACAATTCAGTACCCTATCCTAAAGCTTGCTGTTAGGAGGGAATCTGCTGCTTGCAGTGAAAGCGCTTCCAGAGGGGAGTCTAATGAGGGCAAACATTTGATGGTAGCAGCTTCCCTGCGGGAGATAGTCTCTTTGCCAAAATCGCATTATTATGCGAAAGTAAGTTACAATTCAGTACCCTATCCTAAAGCTTGCTGTTAGGAGGGAATCTGCAGCTTGCAGTGAAAGCGCTTCCAGAGGGGAGTCTAATGAGGGCAAACATTTGATGGTAGCAGCTTCCCTGCGGGAGATAGTCTCTTTGCCAAAATCGCATTATTATGCGAAAGTAAGTTACAATTCAGTACCCTATCCTAAAGCTTGCTGTTAGGAGGGAATCTGCAGCTTGCAGTGAAAGCGCTTCCAGAGGGGAGTATAACGAGGGCAAACATTTGATGGTAGCAGCTTCCCTGCGGGAGATAGTCTCTTTGCCAAAATCGCATTATTATGCGAAAGTAAGTTACAATTCAGTACCCTATCCTAAAGCTTACTGTTAGGAGGGAATCTGCAGCTTGCAGTGAAAGCGCTTCCAGAGGGGAGTATAACGAGGGCAAACATTTGATGGTAGCAGCTTCCCTGCGGGAGATAGTCTCTTTGCCAAAATCGCATTATTAGGCGAAAGTAAGTTACAATTCAGTACCCTATCCTAAAGCTTGCTGTTAGGAGGGAATCTGCAGCTTGCAGTGAAAGCGCTTCCAGAGGGGAGTCTAATGAGGGCAAACATTTGATGGTAGCGGCTTCCCTGCGGGAGATACTCTCTTTGCCAAAATCGCATTATTAGGCGAAAGTAAGTTACAATTCAGTACCCTATCCTAAAGCTTGCTGTTAGGAAGGAATCTGCAGCTTGCAGTGAAAGCGCTTCCAGAGGGGAGTCTAATGAGGGCAAACATTTGATGGTAGCAGCTTCCCTGCGGGAGATAGTCTCTTTGCCAAAATCGCATTATTAGGCGAAAGTAAGTTACAATTCAGTACCCTATCCTAAAGCTTGCTGTTAGGAGGGAATCTGCAGCTTGCAGTGAAAGCGCTTCCAGAGGGGAGTCTAATGAGGGCAAAGATTTGATGGTAGCAGCTTCCCTGCGGGAGATAGTCTCTTTGCCAAAATCGCATTATTAGGCGAAAGTAAGTTACAATTCAGTACCCTATCCTAAAGCTTGCTGTTAGGAGGGAATCTGCAGCTTGCAGTGAAAGCGCTTCCAGAGGGGAGTCTAAGGAGGGCAAACATTTGATGGTAGCAGCTTCCCTGCGGGAGATACTCTCTTTGCCAAAATCGCATTATTAGGCGAAAGTAAGTTACAATTCAGTACCCTATCCTAAAGCTTGCTGTTAGGAGGGAATCTGCAGCTTGCAGTGAAAGCGCTTCCAGAGGGGAGTCTAATGAGGGCAAACATTTGATGGTAGCAGCTTCCCTGCGGGAGATAGTCTCTTTGCCAAAATCGCAGTATTAGACGCAGTTAAGTTACAATTCAGTACCCTATCCTAAAGCTTGCTGTTAGGAGGGAATCTGCAGCTTGCAGTGAAAGCGCTTCCAGAGGGGAGTCTAATGAGGGCAAACATTTGATGGTAGCAGCTTCCCTGCGGGAGATACTCTCTTTGCCAAAATCGCATTATTAGGCGAAAGTAAGTTACAATTCAGTACCCTATCCTAAAGCTTGCTGGTAGGAGGGAATCTGCAGCTTGCAGTGAAAGCGCTTCCAGAGGGGAGTCTAACGAGGGCAAACATTTGATGGTAGCAGCTTCCCTGCGGGAGATACTCTCTTTGCCAAAATCGCATTATTAGGCGAAAGTAAGTTACAATTCAGTACCCTATCCTAAAGCTTGCTGTTAGGAGGGAATCTGCAGCTTGCAGTGAAAGCGCTTCCAGAGGGGAGTCTAATGAGAGCAAAGATTTGATGGTAGCAGCTTCCCTGCGTGAGATATTCTCTTTGCCAAAATCGCAGTGTTAGACGCAGTTAAGTTACAATTCAGTACCCTATCCTAAAGCTTGCTGTTAGGAGGGAATCTGCAGCTTGCAGTGAAAGCGCTTCCAGAGGGGAGTCTAATGAGGGCAAACATTTGATGGTAGCAGCTTCCCTGCGGGAGATAGTCTCTTTGCCAAAATCGCATTATTATGCGAAAGTAAGTTACAATTCAGTACCCTATCCTAAAGCTTGCTGTTAGGAGGGAATCTGCAGCTTGCAGTGAAAGCGCTTCCAGAGGGGAGTATAACGAGGGCAAACATTTGATGGTAGCAGCTTCCCTGCGGGAGATAGTCTCTTTGCCAAAATCGCATTATTAGGCGAAAGTAAGTTACAATTCAGTACCCTATCCTAAAGCTTGCTGTTAGGAGGGAATCTGCAGCTTGCAGTGAAAGCGCTTCCAGAGGGGAGTCTAATGAGGGCAAACATTTGATGGTAGCAGCTTCCCTGCGTGAGATATTCTCTTTGCCAAAATCGCAGTATTAGACGCAGTTAAGTTACAATTCAGTACCCTATCCTAAAGCTTGCTGTTAGGAGGGAATCTGCAGCTTGCAGTGAAAGCGCTTCCAGAGGGGAGTCTAATGAGGGCAAACATTTGATGGTAGCAGCTTCCCTGCGGGAGATAGTCTCTTTGCCAAAATCGCATTATTAGTCGAAAGTAAGTTACAATTCAGTACCCTATCCTAAAGCTTGCTGTTAGGAGGGAATCTGCAGCTTGCAGTGAAAGCGCTTCCAGAGGGGAGTCTAAGGAGGGCAAACATTTGATGGTAGCAGCTTCCCTGCGGGAGATAGTCTCTTTGCCAAAATCGCATTATTAGGCGAAAGTAAGTTACAATTCAGTACCCTATCCTAAAGCTTGCTGTTAGGAGGGAATCTGCAGCTTGCAGTGAAAGCGCTTCCAGAGGGGAGTCTAATGAGGGCAAACATTTGATGGTAGCAGCTTCCCTGCGGGAGATACTCTCTTTGCCAAAATCGCATTATTAGGCGAAAGTAAGTTACAATTCAGTACCCTATCCTAAAGCTTGCTGTTAGGAGGGAATCTGCAGCTTGCAGTGAAAGCGCTTCCAGAGGGGAGTCTAATGAGGGCAAACATTTGATGGTAGCAGCTTCCCTGCGGGAGATAGTCTCTTTGCCAAAATCGCATTATTAGGCGAAAGTAAGTTACAATTCAGTACCCTATCCTAAAGCTTGCTGTTAGGAAGGAATCTGCAGCTTGCAGTGAAAGCGCTTCCAGAGGGGAGTCTAATGAGGGCAAACATTTGATGGTAGCAGCTTCCCTGCGGGAGATACTCTCTTTGCCAAAATCGCATTATTAGGCGAAAGTAAGTTACAATTCAGTACCCTATCCTAAAGCTTGCTGTTAGGAGGGAATCTGCAGCTTGCAGTGAAAGCGCTTCCAGAGGGGAGTCTAATGAGGGCAAACATTTGATGGTAGCAGCTTCCCTGCGGGAGATAATCTCTTTGCCATAATCGCATTATTAGGCGAAAGTAAGTTACAATTCAGTACCCTATCCTAAAGCTTGCTGTTAGGAGGGAATCTGCTGCTTGCAGTGAAAGCGCTTCCAGAGGGGAGTCTAATGAGGTCAAACATTTGATGGTAGCAGCTTCCCTGCGGGAGATAGTCTCTTTGCCAAAATCGCATTATTATGCGAAAGTAAGTTACAATTCAGTACCCTATCCTAAAGCTTGCTGTTAGGAGGGAATCTGCAGCTTGCAGTGAAAGCGCTTCCAGAGGGGAGTCTAATGAGGGCAAACATTTGATGGTAGCAGCTTCCCTGCGGGAGATACTCTCTTTGCCAAAATCGCATTATTAGGCGAAAGTAAGTTACAATTCAGTACCCTATCCTAAAGCTTGCTGTTAGGAGGGAATCTGCTGCTTGCAGTGAAAGCGCTTCCAGAGGGGAGTATAACGAGGGCAAACATTTGATGGTAGCAGCTTCCCTGCGGGAGATAGTCTCTTTGCCAAAATCGCATTATTAGGCGAAAGTAAGTTACAATTCAGTACCCTATCCAAAGCTTGCTTTTAGGAGGGAATCTGCAGCTTGCAGTGAAAGCGCTTCCAGAGGGGAGTCTAATGAGGGCAAACATTTGATGGTAGCAGCTTCCCTGCGGGAGATACTCTCTTTGCCAAAATCGCATTATTAGGCGAAAGTAAGTTACAATTCAGTACCCTATCCTAAAGCTTGCTGTTAGGAGGGAATCTGCAGCTTGCAGTGAAAGCGCTTCCAGAGGGGAGTATAACGAGGGCAAACATTTGATGGTAGCAGCTTCCCTGCGGGAGATAGTCTCTTTGCCAAAATCGCATTATTAGTCGAAAGTAAGTTACAATTCAGTACCCTATCCTAAAGCTTGCTGTTAGGAGGGAATCTGCAGCTTGCAGTGAAAGCGCTTCCAGAGGGGAGTCTAATGAGGGCAAACATTTGATGGTAGCAGCTTCCCTGCGGGAGATAGTCTCTTTCCCAAAATCGCATTATTAGGCGAAAGTAAGATACAATTCAGTACCCTATCCTAACGCTTGCTGTTAGGAAGGAATCTGCAGCTTGCAGTGAAAGCGCTTCCAGAGGGGAGTCTAATGAGGGCAAACATTTGATGGTAGCAGCTTCCCTGCGGGAGATACTCTCTTTGCCAAAATCGCATTATTAGGCGAAAGTAAGTTACAATTCAGTACACTATCCTAAAGCTTGCTGTTAGGAGGGAATCTGCAGCTTGCAGTGAAAGCGCTTCCAGAGGGGAGTCTAACGAGGGCAAACATTTGATGGTAGCAGCTTCCCTGCGGGAGATACTCTCTTTGCCAAAATCGCAGTATTAGACGCAGTTAAGTTACAATTCAGTACCCTATCCTAAAGCTTGCTGTTAGGAGGGAATCTGCAGCTTGCAGTGAAAGCGCTTCCAGAGGGGAGTCTAATGAGGGCAAACATTTGATGGTAGCAGCTTCCCTGCGGGAGATATTGTCTTTGCCAAAATCGCATTATTAGGCGAAAGTAAGTTACAATTCAGTACCCTATCCTAAAGCTTGCTGTTAGGAGGGAATCTGCAGCTTGCAGTGAAAGCGCTTCCAGAGGGGAGTCTAATGAGAGCAAAGATTTGATGGTAGCAGCTTCCCTGCGGGAGATAGTCTCTTTGCCAAAATCGCATTATTAGGCGAAAGTAAGTTACAATTCAGTACCCTATCCTAAAGCTTGCTGTTAGGAGGGAATCTGCAGCTTGCAGTGAAAGCGCTTCCAGAGGGGAGTCTAATGAGGGCAAACATTTGATGGTAGCAGCTTCCCTGCGGGAGATACTCTCTTTGCCAAAATCGCATTATTAGGCGAAAGTAAGTTACAATTCAGTACCTTATCCTAAAGCTTGCTGTTAGGAGGGAATCTGCAGCTTGCAGTGAAAGCGCTTCCAGAGGGGAGTCTAATGAGGGCAAACATTTGATGGTAGCAGCTTCCCTGCGGAAGATAGTCTCTTTTCCAAAATCGCATTATTAGGCGAAAGTAAGTTACAATTCAGTACCCTATCCTAAAGGTTGCTGTTAGGAGGGAATCTGCAGCTTGCAGTGAAAGCGCTTCCAGAGGGGAGTCTAACGAGAGCAAACATTTGATGGTAGCAGCTTCCCTGCGGGAGATATTCTCTTTGCCAAAATCGCAGTATTAGACGCAGTTAAGATACAATTCAGTACCCTATCCTAAAGCTTGCTGTTAGGAGGGAATCTGCAGCTTGCAGTGAAAGCGCTTCCAGAGGGGAGTCTAATGAGGGCAAACATTTGATGGTAGCAGCTTCCCTGCGGGAGATAGTCTCTTTGCCAAAATCGCATTATTAGGCGAAAGTAAGTTACAATTCAGTACCCTATCCTAAAGCTTGCTGTTAGGAGGGAATCTGCAGCTTGCAGTGAAAGCGCTTCCAGAGGGGAGTATAACGAGGGCAAACATTTGATGGTAGCAGCTTCCCTGCGGGAGATACTCTCTTTGCCAAAATCGCATTATTAGGCGAAAGTAAGTTACAATTCAGTACCCTATCCTAAAGCTTGCTGTTAGGAGGGAATCTGCAGCTTGCAGTGAAATCGCTTCCAGAGGGGAGTCTAATGAGGGCAAAGATTTGATGGTAGCAGCTTCCCTGCGGGAGATAGTCTCTTTGCCAAAATCGCATTATTAGGCGAAAGTAAGTTACAATTCAGTACCCTATCCTAAAGCTTGCTGTTAGGAGGGAATCTGCAGCTTGCAGTGAAAGCGCTTCCAGAGGGGAGTCTAATGAGGGCAAACATTTGATGGTAGCAGCTTCCCTGCGGGAGATACTCTCTTTGCCAAAATCGCATTATTAGGCGAAAGTAAGTTACAATTCAGTACCCTATCCTAAAGCTTGCTGTTAGGAGGGAATCTGCAGCTTGCAGTGAAAGCGCTTCCAGAGGGGAGTCTAACGAGGGCAAACATTTGATGGTAGCAGCTTCCCTGCGGGAGATACTCTCTTTGCCAAAATCGCCTTATTAGCAGCAGTTAAGTTACAATTCAGTACCCTATCCTAAAGCTTGCTGTTAGGAGGGAATCTGCAGCTTGCAGTGAAAGCGCTTCCAGAGGGGAGTCTAATGAGGGCAAAGATTTGATGGTAGCAGCTTCCCTGCGGGAGATACTCTCTTTGCCAAAATCGCATTATTAGGCGAAAGTAAGTTACAATTCAGTACCCTATCCTAAAGGTTGCTGTTAGGAGGGAATCTGCAGCTTGCAGTGAAAGCGCTTCCAGAGGGGAGTCTAATGAGAGCAAAGATTTGATGGTAGCAGCTTCCCTGCGGGAGATAGTCTCTTTGCCAAAATCGCATTATTAGGCGAAAGTAAGTTACAATTCAGTACCCTATCCTAAAGCTTGCTGTTAGGAGGGAATCTGCAGCTTGCAGTGAAAGCGCTTCCAGAGGGGAGTCTAATGAGGGCAAACATTTGATGGTAGCAGCTTCCCTGCGGGAGATACTCTCTTTGCCAAAATCGCATTATTAGGCGAAAGTAAGTTACAATTCAGTACCTTATCCTAAAGCTTGCTGTTAGGAGGGAATCTGCAGATTGCAGTGAAAGCGCTTCCAGAGGGGAGTCTAACGAGGGCAAACATTTGATGGTAGCAGCTTCCCTGCGGAAGATAGTCTCTTTTCCAAAATCGCATTATTAGGCGAAAGTAAGTTACAATTCAGTACCCTATCCTAAAGCTTGCTGTTAGGAGGGAATCTGCAGATTGCAGTGAAAGCGCTTCCAGAGGGGAGTCTAACGAGGGCAAACATTTGATGGTAGCAGCTTCCCTGCGGGAGATACTCTCTTTGCCAAAATCGCATTATTAGGCGAAAGTAAGTTACAATTCAGTACCCTATCCTAACGCTTGCTGTTAGGAGGGAATCTGCAGCTTGCAGTGAAAGCGCTTCCAGAGGGGAGTCTAATGAGAGCAAAGATTTGATGGTAGCAGCTTCCCTGCGGGAGATAGTCTCTTTGCCAAAATCGCATTATTAGGCGAAAGTAAGTTACAATTCAGTACCCTATCCTAAAGCTTGCTGTTAGGAGGGAATCTGCAGCTTGCAGTGAAAGCGCTTCCAGAGGGGAGTCTAATGAGGGCAAACATTTGATGGTAGCAGCTTCCCTGCGGGAGATAATCTCTTTGCCAAAATCGCATTATTAGGCGAAAGTAAGTTACAATTCAGTACCTTATCCTAAAGCTTGCTGTTAGGAGGGAATCTGCAGCTTGCAGTGAAAGCGCTTCCAGAGGGGAGTCTAATGAGGGCAAACATTTGATGGTAGCAGCTTCCCTGCGGAAGATAGTCTCTTTTCCAAAATCGCATTATTAGGCGAAAGTAAGTTACAATTCAGTACCCTATCCTAAAGCTTGCTGTTAGGAGGGAATCTGCAGCTTGCAGTGAAAGCGCTTCCAGAGGGGAGTCTAACGAGGGCAAACATTTGATGGTAGCAGCTTCCCTGCGGGAGATACTCTCTTTGCCAAAATCGCCTTATTAGCCGCAGTTAAGTTACAATTCAGTACCCTATCCTAAAGCTTGCTGTTAGGAGGGAATCTGCTGCTTGCAGTGAAAGCGCTTCCAGAGGGGAGTCTAACGAGGGCAAACATTTGATGGTAGCAGCTTCCCTGCGGGAGATACTCTCTTTGCCAAAATCGCCTTATTAGCCGCAGTTAAGTTACAATTCAGTACCCTATCCTAAAGCTTGCTGTTAGGAGGGAATCTGCTGCTTGCAGTGAAAGCGCTTCCAGAGGGGAGTATAACGAGGGCAAACATTTGATGGTAGCAGCTTCCCTGCGGGAGATAGTCTCTTTGCCAAAATCGCATTATTAGGCGAAAGTAAGTTACAATTCAGTACCCTATCCAAAGCTTGCTGTTAGGAGGGAATCTGCAGCTTGCAGTGAAAGCGCTTCCAGAGGGGAGTCTAATGAGGGCAAACATTTGATGGTAGCAGCTTCCCTGCGGGAGATAATCTCTTTGCCAAAATCGCATTATTAGGCGAAAGTAAGTTACAATTCAGTACCCTATCCTAAAGCTTGCTGTTAGGAGGGAATCTGCTGCTTGCAGTGAAAGCGCTTCCAGAGGGGAGTCTAATGAGGGCAAAGATTTGATGGTAGCAGCTTCCCTGCGTGAGATATTCTCTTTGCCAAAATCGCAGTATTAGACGCAGTTACGTTACAATTCAGTACCCTATCCTAAAGCTTGCTGTTAGGAGGGAATCTGCAGCTTGCAGTGAAAGCGCTTCCAGAGGGGAGTCTAATGAGGGCAAACATTTGATGGTAGCAGCTTCCCTGCGGGAGATACTCTCTTTGCCAAAATCGCATTATTAGGCGAAAGTAAGTTACAATTCAGTACCCTATCCTAAAGCTTGCTGTTAGGAGGGAATCTGCAGCTTGCAGTGAAAGCGCTTCCAGAGGGGAGTATAACGAGGGCAAACATTTGATGGTAGCAGCTTCCCTGCGGGAGATACTCTCTTTGCCAAAATCGCATTATTAGGCGAAAGTAAGTTACAATTCAGTACAATATCCTAAAGCTTGCTGTTAGGAGGGAATCTGCAGCTTGCAGTGAAATCGCTTCCAGAGGGGAGTCTAATGAGGGCAAACATTTGATGGTAGCAGCTTCCCTGCGGGAGATACTCTCTTTGCCAAAATCGCATTATTAGGCGAAAGTAAGTTACAATTCAGTACCCTATCCTAAAGCTTGCTGTTAGGAGGGAATCTGCAGCTTGCAGTGAAAGCGCTTCCAGAGGGGAGTCTAATGAGGGCAAACATTTGATGGTAGCAGCTTCCCTGCGGGAGATACTCTCTTTGCCAAAATCGCATTATTAGGCGAAAGTAAGTTACAATTCAGTACCTTATCCTAAAGTTTGCTGTTAGGAGGGAATCTGCAGCTTGCAGTGAAAGCGCTTCCAGAGGGGAGTCTAATGAGGGCAAACATTTGATGGTAGCAGCTTCCCTGCGGCAGATAGTCTCTTTGCCAAAATCGCATTATTAGGCGAAAGTAAGATACAATTCAGTACCCTATCCTAACGCTTGCTGTTAGGAAGGAATCTGCAGCTTGCAGTGAAAGCGCTTCCAGAGGGGAGTCTAATGAGGGCAAACATTTGATGGTAGCAGCTTCCCTGCGGGAGATAGTCTCTTTGCCAAAATCGCATTATTAGGCGAAAGTAAGTTACAATTCAGTACACTATCCTAAAGCTTGCTGTTAGGAGGGAATCTGCAGCTTGCAGTGAAAGCGCTTCCAGAGGGGAGTCTAACGAGGGCAAACATTTGATGGTAGCAGCTTCCCTGCGGGAGATACTCTCTTTGCCAAAATCGCAGTATTAGACGCAGTTAAGTTACAATTCAGTACCCTATCCTAAAGCTTGCTGTTAGGAGGGAATCTGCAGCTTGCAGTGAAAGCGCTTCCAGAGGGGAGTCTAATGAGGGCAAACATTTGATGGTAGCAGCTTCCCTGCGGGAGATATTGTCTTTGCCAAAATCGCATTATTAGGCGAAAGTAAGTTACAATTCAGTACCCTATCCTAAAGCTTGCTGTTAGGAGGGAATCTGCAGCTTGCAGTGAAAGCGCTTCCAGAGGGGAGTCTAATGAGAGCAAAGATTTGATGGTAGCAGCTTCCCTGCGGGAGATAGTCTCTTTGCCAAAATCGCATTATTAGGCGAAAGTAAGTTACAATTCAGTACCCTATCCTAAAGCTTGCTGTTAGGAGGGAATCTGCAGCTTGCAGTGAAAGCGCTTCCAGAGGGGAGTCTAATGAGGGCAAACATTTGATGGTAGCAGCTTCCCTGCGGGAGATACTCTCTTTGCCAAAATCGCATTATTAGGCGAAAGTAAGTTACAATTCAGTACCTTATCCTAAAGCTTGCTGTTAGGAGGGAATCTGCAGCTTGCAGTGAAAGCGCTTCCAGAGGGGAGTCTAATGAGGGCAAACATTTGATGGTAGCAGCTTCCCTGCGGAAGATAGTCTCTTTTCCAAAATCGCATTATTAGGCGAAAGTAAGTTACAATTCAGTACCCTATCCTAAAGGTTGCTGTTAGGAGGGAATCTGCAGCTTGCAGTGAAAGCGCTTCCAGAGGGGAGTCTAACGAGAGCAAACATTTGATGGTAGCAGCTTCCCTGCGGGAGATATTCTCTTTGCCAAAATCGCAGTATTAGACGCAGTTAAGATACAATTCAGTACCCTATCCTAAAGCTTGCTGTTAGGAGGGAATCTGCAGCTTGCAGTGAAAGCGCTTCCAGAGGGGAGTCTAATGAGGGCAAACATTTGATGGTAGCAGCTTCCCTGCGGGAGATAGTCTCTTTGCCAAAATCGCATTATTAGGCGAAAGTAAGTTACAATTCAGTACCCTATCCTAAAGCTTGCTGTTAGGAGGGAATCTGCAGCTTGCAGTGAAAGCGCTTCCAGAGGGGAGTATAACGAGGGCAAACATTTGATGGTAGCAGCTTCCCTGCGGGAGATACTCTCTTTGCCAAAATCGCATTATTAGGCGAAAGTAAGTTACAATTCAGTACCCTATCCTAAAGCTTGCTGTTAGGAGGGAATCTGCAGCTTGCAGTGAAATCGCTTCCAGAGGGGAGTCTAATGAGGGCAAAGATTTGATGGTAGCAGCTTCCCTGCGGGAGATAGTCTCTTTGCCAAAATCGCATTATTAGGCGAAAGTAAGTTACAATTCAGTACCCTATCCTAAAGCTTGCTGTTAGGAGGGAATCTGCAGCTTGCAGTGAAAGCGCTTCCAGAGGGGAGTCTAATGAGGGCAAACATTTGATGGTAGCAGCTTCCCTGCGGGAGATACTCTCTTTGCCAAAATCGCATTATTAGGCGAAAGTAAGTTACAATTCAGTACCCTATCCTAAAGCTTGCTGTTAGGAGGGAATCTGCAGCTTGCAGTGAAAGCGCTTCCAGAGGGGAGTCTAACGAGGGCAAACATTTGATGGTAGCAGCTTCCCTGCGGGAGATACTCTCTTTGCCAAAATCGCCTTATTAGCAGCAGTTAAGTTACAATTCAGTACCCTATCCTAAAGCTTGCTGTTAGGAGGGAATCTGCAGCTTGCAGTGAAAGCGCTTCCAGAGGGGAGTCTAATGAGGGCAAACATTTGATGGTAGCAGCTTCCCTGCGGGAGATACTCTCTTTGCCAAAATCGCATTATTAGGCGAAAGTAAGTTACAATTCAGTACCCTATCCTAAAGGTTGCTGTTAGGAGGGAATCTGCAGCTTGCAGTGAAAGCGCTTCCAGAGGGGAGTCTAATGAGAGCAAAGATTTGATGGTAGCAGCTTCCCTGCGGGAGATAGTCTCTTTGCCAAAATCGCATTATTAGGCGAAAGTAAGTTACAATTCAGTACCCTATCCTAAAGCTTGCTGTTAGGAGGGAATCTGCAGCTTGCAGTGAAAGCGCTTCCAGAGGGGAGTCTAATGAGGGCAAACATTTGATGGTAGCAGCTTCCCTGCGGGAGATACTCTCTTTGCCAAAATCGCATTATTAGGCGAAAGTAAGTTACAATTCAGTACCTTATCCTAAAGCTTGCTGTTAGGAGGGAATCTGCAGCTTGCAGTGAAAGCGCTTCCAGAGGGGAGTCTAACGAGGGCAAACATTTGATGGTAGCAGCTTCCCTGCGGAAGATAGTCTCTTTTCCAAAATCGCATTATTAGGCGAAAGTAAGTTACAATTCAGTACCCTATCCTAAAGCTTGCTGTTAGGAGGGAATCTGCAGCTTGCAGTGAAAGCGCTTCCAGAGGGGAGTCTAATGAGGGCAAACATTTGATGGTAGCAGCTTCCCTGCGGGAGATAATCTCTTTGCCAAAATCGCATTATTAGGCGAAAGTAAGTTACAATTCAGTACCTTATCCTAAAGCTTGCTGTTAGGAGGGAATCTGCAGCTTGCAGTGAAAGCGCTTCCAGAGGGGAGTGTAATGAGGGCAAACATTTGATGGTAGCAGCTTCCCTGCGGGAGATAGTCTCTTTTCCAAAATCGCATTATTAGGCGAAAGTAAGTTACAATTCAGTACCCTATCCTAAAGCTTGCTGTTAGGAGGGAATCTGCAGCTTGCAGTGAAAGCGCTTCCAGAGGGGAGTCTAACGAGGGCAAACATTTGATGGTAGCAGCTTCCCTGCGGGAGATACTCTCTTTGCCAAAATCGCCTTATTAGCCGCAGTTAAGTTACAATTCAGTACCCTATCCTAAAGCTTGCTGTTAGGAGGGAATCTGCTGCTTGCAGTGAAAGCGCTTCCAGAGGGGAGTCTAACGAGGGCAAACATTTGATGGTAGCAGCTTCCCTGCGGGAGATACTCTCTTTGCCAAAATCGCCTTATTAGCCGCAGTTAAGTTACAATTCAGTACCCTATCCTAAAGCTTGCTGTTAGGAGGGAATCTGCTGCTTGCAGTGAAAGCGCTTCCAGAGGGGAGTCTAATGAGGGCAAAGATTTGATGGTAGCAGCTTCCCTGCGTGAGATATTCTCTTTGCCAAAATCGCAGTATTAGACGCAGTTAAGTTACAATTCAGTACCCTATCCTAAAGCTTGCTGTTAGGAGGGAATCTGCAGCTTGCAGTGAAAGCGCTTCCAGAGGGGAGTCTAATGAGGGCAAACATTTGATGGTAGCCGCTTCCCTGCGGGAGATACTCTCTTTGCCAAAATCGCATTATTAGCCGCAGTTAAGTTACAATTCAGTACCTTATCCTAAAGCTTGCTGTTAGGAGGGAATCTGCAGCTTACAGTGAAAGCGCTTCCAGAGGGGAGTCTAATGAGGGCAAAGATTTGATGGTAGCAGCTTCCCTGCGGGAGATATTCTCTTTGCCAAAATCGCATTATTAGGCGAAAGTAAGTTACAATTCAGTACCCTATCCTAAAGGTTGCTGTTAGGAGGGAATCTGCAGCTTGCAGTGAAAGCGCTTCCAGAGGGGAGTCTAATGAGAGCAAAGATTTGATGGTAGCAGCTTCCCTGCGGGAGATAGTCTCTTTGCCAAAATCGCATTATTAGGCGAAAGTAAGTTACAATTCAGTACCCTATCCTAAAGCTTGCTGTTAGGAGGGAATCTGCAGCTTGCAGTGAAAGCGCTTCCAGAGGGGAGTCTAATGAGGGCAAACATTTGATGGTAGCAGCTTCCCTGCGGGAGATACTCTCTTTGCCAAAATCGCATTATTAGGCGAAAGTAAGTTACAATTCAGTACCTTATCCTAAAGCTTGCTGTTAGGAGGGAATCTGCAGCTTGCAGTGAAAGCGCTTCCAGAGGGGAGTCTAATGAGGGCAAACATTTGATGGTAGCAGCTTCCCTGCGGAAGATAGTCTCTTTTCCAAAATCGCATTATTAGGCGAAAGTAAGTTACAATTCAGTACCCTATCCTAAAGCTTGCTGTTAGGAGGGAATCTGCAGCTTGCAGTGAAAGCGCTTCCAGAGGGGAGTCTAATGAGGGCAAACATTTGATGGTAGCAGCTTCCCTGCGGCAGATACTCTCTTTGCCAAAATCGCATTATTAGGCGAAAGTAAGTTACAATTCAGTACCCTATCCTAACGCTTGCTGTTAGGAGGGAATCTGCAGCTTGCAGTGAAAGCGCTTCCAGAGGGGAGTCTAATGAGAGCAAAGATTTGATGGTAGCAGCTTCCCTGCGGGAGATAGTCTCTTTGCCAAAATCGCATTATTAGGCGAAAGTAAGTTACAATTCAGTACCCTATCCTAAAGCTTGCGGTTAGGAGGGAATCTGCAGCTTGCAGTGAAAGCGCTTCCAGAGGGGAGTCTAATGAGGGCAAACATTTGATGGTAGCAGCTTCCCTGCGGGAGATACTCTCTTTGCCAAAATCGCATTATTAGGCGAAAGTAAGTTACAATTCAGTACCCTATCCTAAAGCTTGCTGTTAGGAGGGAATCTGCAGCTTGCAGTGAAAGCTCTTCCAGAGAGGAGTCTAATGAGGGCAAACATTTGATGGTAGCAGCTTCCCTGCGGGAGATACTCTCTTTGCCAAAATCGCATTATTAGGCGAAAGTAAGTTACAATTCAGTACCCTATCCTAAAGCTTGCTGTTAGGAGGGAATCTGCAGCTTGCAGTGAAAGCGCTTCCAGAGGGGAGTCTAAGGAGGGCAAACATTTGATGGTAGCAGCTTCCCTGCGGGAGATACTCTCTTTGCCAAAATCGCATTATTAGGCGAAAGTAAGTTACAATTCAGTACCCTATCCTAAAGCTTGCTGTTAGGAGGGAATCTGCAGCTTGCAGTGAAAGCGCTTCCAGAGGGGAGTCTAATGAGGGCAAACATTTGATGGTAGCAGCTTCCCTGCGGGAGATAGTCTCTTTGCCAAAATCGCATTATTAGGCGAAAGTAAGTTACAATTCAGTACCCTATCCTAAAGCTTGCTGTTAGGAGGGAATCTGCAGCTTGCAGAGAAAGCGCTTCCAGAGGGGAGTCTAATGAGGGCAAACATTTGATGGTAGCAGCTTCCCTGCGGGAGATACTCTCTTTGCCAAAATCGCATTATTAGCCGCAGTTAAGTTACAATTCAGTACCTTATCCTAAAGCTTGCTGTTAGGAGGGAATCTGCAGCTTACAGTGAAAGCGCTTCCAGAGGGGAGTCTAATGAGGGCAAACATTTGATGGTAGCAGCTTCCCTGCGGGAGATATTCTCTTTGCCAAAATCGCCTTATTAGCCGCAGTTAAGTTACAATTCAGTACCCTATCCTAAAGCTTGCTGTTAGGAGGGAATCTGCAGCTTGCAGTGAAAGCGCTTCCAGAGGGGAGTCTAATGAGGGCAAACATTTGATGGTAGCCGCTTCCCTGCGGGAGATACTCTCTTTGCCAAAATCGCATTATTAGCCGCAGTTAAGTTACAATTCAGTACCTTATCCTAAAGCTTGCTGTTAGGAGGGAATCTGCAGCTTACAGTGAAAGCACTTCCAGAGGGGAGTCTAATGAGGGCAAACATTTGATGGTAGCAGCTTCCCTGCGGGAGATACTCTCTTTGCCAAAATCGCATTATTAGCCGCAGTTAAGTTACAATTCAGTACCCTATCCTAAAGCTTGCTGTTAGGAGGGAATCTGCAGCTTGCAGTGAAAGCGCTTCCAGAGGGGAGTCTAATGAGGGCAAACATTTGATGGTAGCAGCTTCCCTGCGGGAGATACTCTCTTTGCCAAAATCGCATTATTAGGCGAAAGTAAGTTACAATTCAGTACCCTATCCTAAAGCTTGCTGTTAGGAGGGAATCTGCAGCTTGCAGTGAAAGCGCTTCCAGAGGGGAGTCTAATGAGGGCAAAGATTTGATGGTAGCAGCTTCCCTGCGGGAGATAGTCTCTTTGCCAAAATCGCTTTATTAGGCGAAAGTAAGTTACAATTCAGTACCCTATCCTAAAGCTTGCTGTTAGGAGGGAATCTGCAGCTTGCAGTGAAAGCGCTTCCAGAGGGGAGTCTAATGAGGGCAAACATTTGATGGTAGCAGCTTCCCTGCGGGAGATACTCTCTTTGCCAAAATCGCATTATTAGGCGAAAGTAAGTTACAATTCAGTACCTTATCCTAAAGCTTGCTGTTAGGAGGGAATCTGCAGCTTGCAGTGAAAGCGCTTCCAGAGGGGAGTCTAATGAGGGCAAACATTTGATGGTAGCAGCTTCCCTGCGGAAGATAGTCTCTTTTCCAAAATCGCATTATTAGGCGAAAGTAAGTTACAATTCAGTACCCTATCCTAAAGCTTGCTGTTAGGAGGGAATCTGCAGCTTGCAGTGAAAGCGCTTCCAGAGGGGAGTCTAACGAGGGCAAACATTTGATGGTAGCAGCTTCCCTGCGGGAGATACTCTCTTTGCCAAAATCGCCTTATTAGCCGCAGTTAAGTTACAATTCAGTACCCTATCCTAAAGCTTGCTGTTAGGAGGGAATCTGCTGCTTGCAGTGAAAGCGCTTCCAGAGGGGAGTCTAATGAGGGCAAAGATTTGATGGTAGCAGCTTCCCTGCGGGAGATATTCTCTTTGCCAAAATCGCAGTTTTAGACGCAGTTAAGTTACAATTCAGTACCCTATCCTAAAGCTTGCTGTTAGGAGGGAATCTGCAGCTTGCAGTGAAAGCGCTTCCAGAGGGGAGTCTAATGAGGGCAAACATTTGATGGTAGCAGCTTCCCTGCGGGAGATACTCTCTTTGCCAAAATCGCATTATTAGGCGAAAGTAAGTTACAATTCAGTACCCTATCCTAAAGCTTGCTGTTAGGAGGGAATCTGCAGCTTGCAGTGAAAGCGCTTCCAGAGGGGAGTATAACGAGGGCAAAGATTTGATGGTAGCAGCTTCCCTGCGGGAGATACTCTCTTTGCCAAAATCGCATTATTAGGCGAAAGTAAGTTACAATTCAGTACAATATCCTAAAGCTTGCTGTTAGGAGGGAATCTGCAGCTTGCAGTGAAATCGCTTCCAGAGGGGAGTCTAATGAGGGCAAACATTTGATGGTAGCAGCTTCCCTGCGGGAGATACTCTCTTTGCCAAAATCGCATTATTAGGCGAAAGTAAGTTACAATTCAGTACCCTATCCTAAACCTTGCTGTTAGGAGGGAATCTGCAGCTTGCAGTGAAAGCGCTTCCAGAGGGGAGTCTAATGAGGGCAAACCTTTGATGGTAGCAGCTTCCCTGCGGGAGATAGTCTCTTTGCCAAAATCGCATTATTCGGCGAAAGTAAGTTACAATTCAGTACCCTATCCTAACGCTTGCTGTTAGGAAGGAATCTGCAGCTTGCAGTGAAAGCGCTTCCAGAGGGGAGTCTAATGAGGGCAAACATTTGATGGTAGCAGCTTCCCTGCGGGAGATACTCTCTTTGCCAAAATCGCATTATTAGGCGAAAGTAAGTTACAATTCAGTACCCGATCCTAAAGCTTGCTGTTAGGAGGGAATCTGCAGCTTGCAGTGAAAGCGCTTCCAGAGGGGAGTCTAATGAGGGCAAACATTTGATGGTAGCAGCTTCCCTGCGGGAGATACTCTCTTTGCCAAAATCGCATTATTAGGCGAAAGTAAGTTACAATTCAGTACCCTATCCTAAAGCTTGCTGTTAGGAGGGAATCTGCAGCTTGCAGTGAAAGCGCTTCCAGAGGGGAGTCTAATGAGAGCAAAGATTTGATGGTAGCAGCTTCCCTGCGTGAGATATTCTCTTTGCCAAAATCGCAGTATTAGACGCAGTTAAGTTACAATTCAGTACCCTATCCTAAAGCTTGCTGTTAGGAGGGAATCTGCAGCTTGCAGTGAAAGCGCTTCCAGAGGGGAGTCTAATGAGGGCAAACATTTGATGGTAGCAGCTTCCCTGCGGGAGATACTCTCTTTGCCAAAATCGCCTTATTAGCCGCAGTTAAGTTACAATTCAGTACCCTATCCTAAAGCTTGCTGTTAGGAGGGAATCTGCAGCTTGCAGTGAAAGCGCTTCCAGAGGGGAGTCTAATGAGGGCAAACGTTTGATGGTAGCCGCTTCCCTGCGGGAGATACTCTCTTTGCCAAAATCGCATTATTAGGCGAAAGTAAGTTACAATTCAGTACCCTATCCTAAAGCTTGCTGTTAGGAGGGAATCTGCAGCTTGCAGTGAAAGCGCTTCCAGAGGGGAGTCTAATGAGAGCAAAGATTTGATGGTAGCAGCATCCCTGCGGGAGATAGTCTCTTTGCCAAAATCGCATTATTAGGCGAAAGTAAGTTACAATTCAGTACCCTATCCTAAAGCTTGCTGTTAGGAGGGAATCTGCAGCTTGCAGTGAAATCGCTTCCAGAGGGGAGTCTAATGAGGGCAAACATTTGATGGTAGCAGCTTCCCTGCGGGAGATACTCTCTTTGCCAAAATCGCATTATTAGGCGAAAGTAAGTTACAATTCAGTACCTTATCCTAAAGCTTGCTGTTAGGAGGGAATCTGCAGCTTGCAGTGAAAGCGCTTCCAGAGGGGAGTCTAATGAGGGCAAACATTTGATGGTAGCAGCTTCCCTGCGGAAGATAGTCTCTTTTCCAAAATCGCATTATTAGGCGAAAGTAAGTTACAATTCAGTACCCTATCCTAAAGCTTGCTGTTAGGAGGGAATCTGCAGCTTGCAGTGAAAGCGCTTCCAGAGGGGAGTCTAATGAGGGCAAACATTTGATGGTAGCAGCTTCCCTGCGGGAGATACTCTCTTTGCCAAAATCGCCTTATTAGCCGCAGTTAAGTTACAATTCAGTACCCTATCCTAAAGCTTGCTGTTAGGAGGGAATCTGCAGCTTGCAGTGAAAGCGCTTCCAGAGGGGAGTCTAATGAGGGCAAACGTTTGATGGTAGCCGCTTCCCTGCGGGAGATACTCTCTTTGCCAAAATCGCATTATTAGCCGCAGTTAAGTTACAATTCAGTACCTTATCCTAAAGCTTGCTGTTAGGAGGGAATCTGCAGCTTACAGTGAAAGCGCTTCCAGAGGGGAGTCTAATGAGGGCAAAGATTTGATGGTAGCAGCTTCCCTGCGGGAGATAGTCTCTTTGCCAAAATCGCATTATTAGGCGAAAGTAAGTTACAATTCAGTACCCTATCCTAAAGCTTGCTGTTAGGAGGGAATCTGCAGCTTGCAGTGAAAGCGCTTCCAGAGGGGAGTCTAATGAGGGCAAACATTTGATGGTAGCAGCTTCCCTGCGGGAGATACTCTCTTTGCCAAAATCGCATTATTAGGCGAAAGTAAGTTACAATTCAGTACCTTATCCTAAAGCTTGCTGTTAGGAGGGAATCTGCAGCTTGCAGTGAAAGCGCTTCCAGAGGGGAGTCTAATGAGGGCAAACATTTGATGGTAGCAGCTTCCCTGCGGAAGATAGTCTCTTTGCCAAAATCGCATTATTAGGCGAAAGTAAGTTACAATTCAGTACCCTATCCTAAAGCTTGCTGTTAGGAGGGAATCTGCAGCTTGCAGTGAAAGCGCTTCCAGAGGGGAGTCTAACGAGGGCAAACATTTGATGGTAGCAGCTTCCCTGCGGGAGATATTCTCTTTGCCAAAATCGCATTATTAGGCGAAAGTAAGTTACAATTCAGTACAATATCCTAAAGCTTGCTGTTAGGAGGGAATCTGCAGCTTGCAGTGAAATCGCTTCCAGAGGGGAGTCTAATGAGGGCAAACATTTGATGGTAGCAGCTTCCCTGCGGGAGATACTCTCTTTGCCAAAATCGCATTATTAGGCGAAAGTAAGTTACAATTCAGTACCCTATCCTAAAGCTTGCTGTTAGGAGGGAATCTGCAGCTTGCAGTGAAAGCGCTTCCAGAGGGGAGTCTAATGAGGGCAAACATTTGAAGGTAGCAGCTTCCCTGCGGGAGATAGTCTCTTTGCCAAAATCGCATTATTCGGCGAAAGTAAGTTACAATTCAGTAACCTATCCTAACGCTTGCTGTTAGGAAGTAATCTGCAGCTTGCAGTGAAAGCGCTTCCAGAGGGGAGTCTAATGAGGGCAAACCTTTGATGGTAGCAGCTTCCCTGCGGGAGATACTCTCTTTGCCAAAATCGCATTATTAGGCGAAAGTAAGTTACAATTCAGTACCCTATCCTAAAGCTTGCTGTTAGGAGGGAATCTGCAGCTTGCAGTGAAAGCGCTTCCAGAGGGGAGTCTAATGAGGGCAAACATTTGATGGTAGCAGCTTCCCTGCGGGAGACACTCTCTTTGCCAAAATCGCATTATTAGGCGAAAGTAAGTTACAATTCAGTACCCTATCCTAAAGCTTGCTGTTAGGAGGGAATCTGCAGCTTGCAGTGAAAGCGCTTCCAGAGGGGAGTCTAATGAGAGCAAAGATTTGATGGTAGCAGCTTCCCTGCGTGAGATATTCTCTTTGCCAAAATCGCAGTATTAGACGCAGTTAAGTTACAATTCAGTACCTTATCCTAAAGCTTGCTGTTAGGAGGGAATCTGCAGCTTGCAGTGAAAGCGCTTCCAGAGGGGAGTCTAATGAGGGCAAACATTTGATGGTAGCAGCTTCCCTGCGGGAGATACTCTCTTTGCCAAAATCGCCTTATTAGCCGCAGTTAAGTTACAATTCAGTACCCTATCCTAAAGCTTGCTGTTAGGAGGGAATCTGCAGCTTGCAGTGAAAGCGCTTCCAGAGGGGAGTCTAATGAGGGCAAACGTTTGATGGTAGCCGCTTCCCTGCGGGAGATACTCTCTTTGCCAAAATCGCATTATTAGCCGCAGTTAAGTTACAATTCAGTACCTTATCCTAAAGCTTGCTGTTAGGAGGGAATCTGCAGCTTACAGTGAAAGCGCTTCCAGAGGGGAGTCTAATGAGGGCAAACATTTGATGGTAGCAGCTTCCCTGCGGGAGATAGTCTCTTTGCCAAAATCGCATTATTAGGCGAAAGTAAGTTACAATTCAGTACCCTATCCTAACGCTTGCTGTTAGGAAGGAATCTGCAGCTTGCAGTGAAAGCACTTCCAGAGGGGAGTCTAATGAGGGCAAACATTTGATGGTAGCAGCTTCCCTGCGGGAGATACTCTCTTTGCCAAAATCGCATTATTAGGCGAAAGTAAGTTACAATTCAGTACCCTATCCTAAAGCTTGCTGTTAGGAGGGAATCTGCAGCTTGCAGTGAAAGCGCTTCCAGAGGGGAGTCTAATGAGGGCAAACATTTGATGGTAGCAGCTTCCCTGCGGGAGATAGTCTCTTTGCCAAAATCGCATTATTAGGCGAAAGTAAGTTACAATTCAGTACCCTATCCTAAAGCTTGCTGTTAGGAGGGAATCTGCAGCTTGCAGTGAAAGCGCTTCCAGAGGGGAGTCTAATGAGAGCAAAGATTTGATGGTAGCAGCTTCCCTGCGGGAGATAGTCTCTTTGCCAAAATCGCATTATTAGGCGAAAGTAAGTTACAATTCAGTACCCTATCCTAAAGCTTGCTGTTAGGAGGGAATCTGCAGCTTGCAGTGAAAGCGCTTCCAGACGGGAGTCTAATGAGGGCAAACATTTGATGGTAGCAGCTTCCCTGCGGGAGATACTCTCTTTGCCAAAATCGCATTATTAGGCGAAAGTAAGTTACAATTCAGTACCCTATCCTAAAGCTTGCTGTTAGGAGGGAATCTGCAGCTTGCAGTGAAAGCGCTTCCAGAGGGGAGTCTAATGAGGGCAAACATTTGATGGTAGCAGCTTCCCTGCGGAAGATAGTCTCTTTGCCAAAATCGCATTATTAGGCGAAAGTAAGTTACAATTCAGTACCCTATCCTAAAGCTTGCTGTTAGGAGGGAATCTGCAGCTTGCAGTGAAAGCGCTTCCAGAGGGGAGTCTAACGAGGGCAAAGATTTGATGGTAGCAGCTTCCCTGCGGGAGATATTCTCTTTGCCAAAATCGCAGTATTAGACGCAGTTAAGTTACAATTCAGTACCCTATCCTAAAGCTTGCTGTTAGGAGGGAATCTGCAGCTTGCAGTGAAAGCGCTTCCAGAGGGGAGTCTAATGAGGGCAAACATTTGATGGTAGCAGCTTCCCTGCGGGAGATAGTCTCTTTGCCAAAATCGCATTATTAGGCGAAAGTAAGTTACAATTCAGTACCCTATCCTAAAGCTTGCTGTTAGGAGGGAATCTGCAGCTTGCAGTGAAAGCGCTTCCAGAGGGGAGTATAACGAGGGCAAACATTTGATGGTAGCAGCTTCCCTGCGGGAGATACTCTCTTTGCCAAAATCGCATTATTAGGCGAAAGTAAGTTACAATTCAGTACAATATCCTAAAGCTTGCTGTTAGGAGGGAATCTGCAGCTTGCAGTGAAATCGCTTCCAGAGGGGAGTCTAATGAGGGCAAACATTTGATGGTAGCAGCTTCCCTGCGGGAGATACTCTCTTTGCCAAAATCGCATTATTCGGCGAAAGTAAGTTACAATTCAGTAACCTATCCTAAAGCTTGTTGTTAGGAGGGAATCTACAGCTTGCAGTGAAAGCGCTTCCAGAGGGGAGTCTAACGAGGGCAAACATTTGATGGTAGCAGCTTCCCTGCGGGAGATACTCTCTTTGCCAAAATCGCCTTATTAGCCGCAGTTAAGTTACAATTCAGTACCCTATCCTAAAGCTTGCTGTTAGGAGGGAATCTGCTGCTTGCAGTGAAAGCGCTTCCAGAGGGGAGTCTAATGAGGGCAAAGATTTGATGGTAGCAGCTTCCCTGCGGGAGATATTCTCTTTGCCAAAATCGCATTATTAGGCGAAAGTAAGTTACAATTCAGTACCCTATCCTAAAGCTTGCTGTTAGGAGGGAATCTGCAGCTTGCAGTGAAAGCGCTTCCAGAGGGGAGTCTAATGAGGGCAAACATTTGATGGTAGCAGCTTCCCTGCGGGAGACACTCTCTTTGCCAAAATCGCATTATTAGGCGAAAGTAAGTTACAATTCAGTACCCTATCCTAAAGCTTGCTGTTAGGAGGGAATCTGCAGCTTGCAGTGAAAGCGCTTCCAGAGGGGAGTCTAATGAGAGCAAAGATTTGATGGTAGCAGCTTCCCTGCGTGAGATATTCTCTTTGCCAAAATCGCAGTATTAGACGCAGTTAAGTTACAATTCAGTACCCTATCCTAAAGCTTGCTGTTAGGAGGGAATCTGCAGCTTGCAGTGAAAGCGCTTCCAGAGGGGAGTCTAATGAGGGCAAACATTTGATGGTAGCAGCTTCCCTGCGGGAGATACTCTCTTTGCCAAAATCGCCTTATTAGCCGCAGTTAAGTTACAATTCAGTACCCTATCCTAAAGCTTGCTGTTAGGAGGGAATCTGCAGCTTGCAGTGAAAGCGCTTCCAGAGGGGAGTCTAATGAGGGCAAACGTTTGATGGTAGCCGCTTCCCTGCGGGAGATAGTCTCTTTGCCAAAATCGCATTATTAGGCGAAAGTAAGTTACAATTCAGTACCCTATCCTAAAGCTTGCTGTTAGGAGGGAATCTGCAGCTTGCAGTGAAAGCGCTTCCAGAGGGGAGTCTAATGAGAGCAAAGATTTGATGGTAGCAGCTTCCCTGCGGGAGATAGTCTCTTTGCCAAAATCGCATTATTAGGCGAAAGTAAGTTACAATTCAGTACCCTATCCTAAAGCTTGCTGTTAGGAGGGAATCTGCAGCTTGCAGTGAAAGCGCTTCCAGAGGGGAGTCTAATGAGGGCAAACATTTGATGGTAGCAGCTTCCCTGCGGGAGATACTCTCTTTGCCAAAATCGCAGTATTAGACGCAGTTAAGTTACAATTCAGTACCTTATCCTAAAGCTTGCTGTTAGGAGGGAATCTGCAGCTTGCAGTGAAAGCGCTTCCAGAGGGGAGTCTAATGAGGGCAAACATTTGATGGTAGCAGCTTCCCTGCGGAAGATAGTCTCTTTTCCAAAATCGCATTATTAGGCGAAAGTAAGTTACAATTCAGTACCCTATCCTAAAGCTTGCTGTTAGGAGGGAATCTGCAGCTTGCAGTGAAAGCGCTTCCAGAGGGGAGTCTAACGAGGGCAAACATTTGATGGTAGCAGCTTCCCTGCGGGAGATACTCTCTTTGCCAAAATCGCCTTATTAGCCGCAGTTAAGTTACAATTCAGTACCCTATCCTAAAGCTTGCTGTTAGGAGGGAATCTGCAGCTTGCAGTGAAAGCGCTTCCAGAGGGGAGTCTAATGAGGGCAAAGATTTGATGGTAGCAGCTTCCCTGCGGGAGATATTCTCTTTGCCAAAATCGCAGTATTAGACGCAGTTAAGTTACAATTCAGTACCCTAACCTAAAGCTTGCTGTTAGGAGGGAATCTGCAGCTTGCAGTGAAAGCGCTTCCAGAGGGGAGTCTAATGAGGGCAAACCTTTGATGGTAGCAGCTTCCCTGCGGGAGATACTCTCTTTGCCAAAATCGCATTATTAGGCGAAAGTAAGTTACAATTCAGTACCCTATCCTAAAGCTTGCTGTTAGGAGGGAATCTGCAGCTTGCAGTGAAAGCGCTTCCAGAGGGGAGTCTAATGAGGGCAAACATTTGATGGTAGCAGCTTCCCTGCGGGAGACACTCTCTTTGCCAAAATCGCATTATTAGGCGAAAGTAAGTTACAATTCAGTACCCTATCCTAAAGCTTGCTGTTAGGAGGGAATCTGCAGCTTGCAGTGAAAGCGCTTCCAGAGGGGAGTCTAATGAGGGCAAACATTTGATGGTAGCAGCTTCCCTGCGGGAGACACTCTCTTTGCCAAAATCGCATTATTAGGCGAAAGTAAGTTACAATTCAGTACCCTATCCTAAAGCTTGCTGTTAGGAGGGAATCTGCAGCTTGCAGTGAAAGCGCTTCCAGAGGGGAGTCTAATGAGGGCAAACATTTGATGGTAGCAGCTTCCCTGCGGGAGACACTCTCTTTGCCAAAATCGCATTATTAGGCGAAAGTAAGTTACAATTCAGTACCCTATCCTAAAGCTTGCTGTTAGGAGGGAATCTGCAGCTTGCAGTGAAAGCGCTTCCAGAGGGGAGTCTAATGAGGGCAAACATTTGATGGTAGCAGCTTCCCTGCGGGAGACACTCTCTTTGCCAAAATCGCATTATTAGGCGAAAGTAAGTTACAATTCAGTACCCTATCCTAAAGCTTGCTGTTAGGAGGGAATCTGCAGCTTGCAGTGAAAGCGCTTCCAGAGGGGAGTCTAATGAGGGCAAAGATTTGATGGTAGCAGCTTCCCTGCGGGAGACACTCTCTTTGCCAAAATCGCATTATTAGGCGAAAGTAAGTTACAATTCAGTACCCTATCCTAAAGCTTGCTGTTAGGAGGGAATCTGCAGCTTGCAGTGAAAGCGCTTCCAGAGGGGAGTCTAATGAGGGCAAACATTTGATGGTAGCAGCTTCCCTGCGGGAGACACTCTCTTTGCCAAAATCGCATTATTAGGCGAAAGTAAGTTACAATTCAGTACCCTATCCTAAAGCTTGCTGTTAGGAGGGAATCTGCAGCTTGCAGTGAAAGCGCTTCCAGAGGGGAGTCTAATGAGGGCAAACCTTTGATGGTAGCAGCTTCCCTGCGTGAGATATTCTCTTTGCCAAAATCGCAGTATTAGACGCAGTTAAGTTACAATTCAGTACCCTATCCTAAAGCTTGCTGTTAGGAGGGAATCTGCAGCTTGCAGTGAAAGCGCTTCCAGAGGGGAGTCTAATGAGGGCAAACATTTGATGGTAGCAGCTTCCCTGCGGGAGATACTCTCTTTGCCAAAATCGCCTTATTAGCCGCAGTTAAGTTACAATTCAGTACCCTATCCTAAAGCTTGCTGTTAGGAGGGAATCTGCAGCTTGCAGTGAAAGCGCTTCCAGAGGGGAGTCTAATGAGGGCAAACGTTTGATGGTAGCCGCTTCCCTGCGGGAGATACTCTCTTTGCCATAATCGCATTATTAGGCGAAAGTAAGTTACAATTCAGTACCCTATCCTAAAGCTTGCTGTTAGGAGGGAATCTGCAGCTTGCAGTGAAAGCGCTTCCAGAGGGGAGTATAACGAGGGCAAACATTTGATGGTAGCAGCTTCCCTGCGGGAGATATTCTCTTTGCCAAAATCGCATTATTAGGCGAAAGTAAGTTACAATTCAGTACAATATCCTAAAGCTTGCTGTTAGGAGGGAATCTGCAGCTTGCAGTGAAAGCGCTTCCAGAGGGGAGTCTAATGAGGGCAAACATTTGATGGTAGCAGCTTCCCTGCGGGAGATACTCTCTTTGCCAAAATCGCATTATTAGGCGAAAGTAAGTTACAATTCAGTACCCTATCCTAAACCTTGCTGTTAGGAGGGAATCTGCAGCTTGCAGTGAAAGCGCTTCCAGAGGGGAGTCTAATGAGGGCAAACATTTGATGGTAGCAGCTTCCCTGCGGGAGATAGTCTCTTTGCCAAAATCGCATTATTCGGCGAAAGTAAGTTACAATTCAGTAACCTATCCTAACGCTTGCTGTTAGGAAGGAATCTGCAGCTTGCAGTGAAAGCGCTTCCAGAGGGGAGTCTAATGAGGGCAAACATTTGATGGTAGCAGCTTCCCTGCGGGAGATACTCTCTTTGCCAAAATCGCATTATTAGGCGAAAGTAAGTTACAATTCAGTACCCTATCCTAAAGCTTGCTGTTAGGAGGGAATCTGCAGCTTGCAGTGAAAGCGCTTCCAGAGGGGAGTCTAATGAGGGCAAACATTTGATGGTAGCAGCTTCCCTGCGGGAGACACTCTCTTTGCCAAAATCGCATTATTAGGCGAAAGTAAGTTACAATTCAGTACCCTATCCTAAAGCTTGCTGTTAGGAGGGAATCTGCAGCTTGCAGTGAAAGCGCTTCCAGAGGGGAGTCTAATGAGAGCAAAGATTTGATGGTAGCAGCTTCCCTGCGTGAGATATTCTCTTTGCCAAAATCGCAGTATTAGACGCAGTTAAGTTACAATTCAGTACCCTATCCTAAAGCTTGCTGTTAGGAGGGAATCTGCAGCTTGCAGTGAAAGCGCTTCCAGAGGGGAGTCTAATGAGGGCAAACATTTGATGGTAGCAGCTTCCCTGCGGGAGATACTCTCTTTGCCAAAATCGCCTTATTAGCCGCAGTTAAGTTACAATTCAGTACCCTATCCTAAAGCTTGCTGTTAGGAGGGAATCTGCAGCTTGCAGTGAAAGCGCTTCCAGAGGGGAGTCTAATGAGGGCAAACGTTTGATGGTAGCCGCTTCCCTGCGGGAGATACTCTCTTTGCCAAAATCGCATTATTAGCCGCAGTTAAGTTACAATTCAGTACCTTATCCTAAAGCTTGCTGTTAGGAGGGAATCTGCAGCTTACAGTGAAAGCGCTTCCAGAGGGGAGTCTAATGAGGGCAAACATTTGATGGTAGCACCTTCCCTGCGGGAGATAGTCTCTTTGCCAAAATCGCATTATTAGGCGAAAGTAAGTTACAATTCAGTACCCTATCCTAACGCTTGCTGTTAGGAAGGAATCTGCAGCTTGCAGTGAAAGCGCTTCCAGAGGGGAGTCTAATGAGGGCAAACATTTGATGGTAGCAGCTTCCCTGCGGGAGATACTCTCTTTGCCAAAATCGCATTATTAGGCGAAAGTAAGTTACAATTCAGTACCCTATCCTAAAGCTTGCTGTTAGGAGGGAATCTGCAGCTTGCAGTGAAAGCGCTTCCAGAGGGGAGTCTAATGAGGGCAAACATTTGATGGTAGCAGCTTCCCTGCGGGAGATACTCTCTTTGCCAAAATCGCATTATTAGGCGAAAGTAAGTTACAATTCAGTACCCTATCCTAAAGCTTGCTGTTAGGAGGGAATCTGCAGCTTGCAGTGAAAGCGCTTCCAGAGGGGAGTCTAATGAGAGCAAAGATTTGATGGTAGCAGCTTCCCTGCGGGAGATAGTCTCTTTGCCAAAATCGCATTATTAGGCGAAAGTAAGTTACAATTCAGTACCCTATCCTAAAGCTTGCTGTTAGGAGGGAATCTGCAGCTTGCAGTGAAAGCGCTTCCAGAGGGGAGTCTAATGAGGGCAAACATTTGATGGTAGCAGCTTCCCTGCGGGAGATACTCTCTTTGCCAAAATCGCATTATTAGGCGAAAGTAAGTTACAATTCAGTACCTTATCCTAAAGCTTGCTGTTAGGAGGGAATCTGCAGCTTGCAGTGAAAGCGCTTCCAGAGGGGAGTCTAATGAGGGCAAACATTTGATGGTAGCAGCTTCCCTGCGGAAGATAGTCTCTTTGCCAAAATCGCATTATTAGGCGAAAGTAAGTTACAATTCAGTACCCTATCCTAAAGCTTGCTGTTAGGAGGGAATCTGCAGCTTGCAGTGAAAGCGCTTCCAGAGGGGAGTCTAACGAGGGCAAACATTTGATGGTAGCAGCTTCCCTGCGGGAGATATTCTCTTTGCCAAAATCGCAGTATTAGACGCAGTTAAGTTACAATTCAGTACCCTATCCTAAAGCTTGCTGTTAGGAGGGAATCTGCAGCTTGCAGTGAAAGCGCTTCCAGAGGGGAGTCTAATGAGGGCAAACATTTGATGGTAGCAGCTTCCCTGCGGGAGATAGTCTCTTTGCCAAAATCGCATTATTAGGCGAAAGTAAGTTACAATTCAGTACCCTATCCTAAAGCTTGCTGTTAGGAGGGAATCTGAAGCTTGCAGTGAAAGCGCTTCCAGAGGGGAGTATAACGAGGGCAAACATTTGATGGTAGCAGCTTCCCTGCGGGAGATATTCTCTTTGCCAAAATCGCAGTATTAGACGCAGTTAAGTTACAATTCAGTACCCTATCCTAAAGCTTGCTGTTAGGAGGGAATCTGCAGCTTGCAGTGAAAGCGCTTCCAGAGGGGAGTCTAATGAGGGCAAACATTTGATGGTAGCAGCTTCCCTGCGGGAGATAGTCTCTTTGCCAAAATCGCATTATTAGGCGAAAGTAAGTTACAATTCAGTACCCTATCCTAAAGCTTGCTGTTAGGAGGGAATCTGCAGCTTGCAGTGAAAGCGCTTCCAGATGGGAGTCTAATGAGGGCAAAGATTTGATGGTAGCAGCTTCCCTGCGGGAGATATTATCTTTGCCAAAATCGCAGTATTAGACGCAGTTAAGTTACAATTCAGTACCCTATCCTAAAGCTTGCTGTTAGGAGGGAATCTGCAGCTTGCAGTGAAAGCGCTTCCAGAGGGGAGTCTAATGAGGGCAAACCTTTGATGGTAGCAGCTTCCCTGCGGGAGATAGTCTCTTTGCCAAAATCGCATTATTCGGCGAAAGTAAGTTACAATTCAGTAACCTATCCTAACGCTTGCTGTTAGGAAGGAATCTGCAGCTTGCAGTGAAAGCGCTTCCAGAGGGGAGTCTAATGAGGGCAAACATTTGATGGTAGCAGCTTCCCTGCGGGAGATACTCTCTTTGCCATAATCGCATTATTAGGCGAAAGTAAGTTACAATTCAGTACCCTATCCTAAAGCTTGCTGTTAGGAGGGAATCTGCAGCTTGCAGTGAAAGCGCTTCCAGAGGGGAGTCTAATGAGAGCAAACATTTGATGGTAGCAGCTTCCCTGCGTGAGATATTCTCTTTGCCAAAATCGCAGTATTAGACGCAGTTAAGTTACAATTCAGTACCCTATCCTAAAGCTTGCTGTTAGGAGGGAATCTGCAGCTTGCAGTGAAAGCGCTTCCAGAGGGGAGTCTAATGAGGGCAAACGTTTGATGGTAGCCGCTTCCCTGCGGGAGATACTCTCTTTGCCAAAATCGAATTATTAGGCGAAAGTAAGTCACAATTCAGTACCCTATCCTAAAGCTTGCTGTTAGGAGGGAATCTGCAGCTTGCAGTGAAAGCGCTTCCAGAGGGGAGTCTAATGAGAGCAAAGATTTGATGGTAGCAGCTTCCCTGCGGGAGATAGTCTCTTTGCCAAAATCGCATTATTAGGCGAAAGTAAGTTACAATTCAGTACCCTATCCTAAAGCTTGCTGTTAGGAGGGAATCTGCAGCTTGCAGTGAAAGCGCTTCCAGAGGGGAGTCTAATGAGGGCAAACATTTGATGGTAGCAGCTTCCCTGCGGGAGATACTCTCTTTGCCAAAATCGCATTATTAGGCGAAAGTAAGTTACAATTCAGTACCTTATCCTAAAGCTTGCTGTTAGGAGGGAATCTGCAGCTTGCAGTGAAAGCGCTTCCAGAGGGGAGTCTAATGAGGGCAAACATTTGATGGTAGCAGCTTCCCTGCGGGAGATACTCTCTTTGCCAAAATCGCATTATTAGGCGAAAGTAAGTTACAATTCAGTACCCTATCCTAAAGCTTGCTGTTAGGAGGGAATCTGCAGCTTGCAGTGAAAGCGCTTCCAGAGGGGAGTCTAACGAGGGCAAACATTTGATGGTAGCAGCTTCCCTGCGGGAGATACTCTCTTTGCCAAAATCGCCTTATTAGCCGCAGTTAAGTTACAATTCAGTACCCTATCCTAAAGCTTGCTGTTAGGAGGGAATCTGCAGCTTGCAGTGAAAGCGCTTCCAGAGGGGAGTCTAATGAGGGCAAAGATTTGATGGTAGCAGCTTCCCTGCGGGAGATATTCTCTTTGCCAAAATCGCAGTATTAGACGCAGTTAAGTTACAATTCAGTACCCTATACTAAAGCTTGCTGTTAGGAGGGAATCTGCAGCTTGCAGTGAAAGCGCTTCCAGAGGGGAGTCTAATGAGGGCAAACCTTTGATGGTAGCAGCTTCCCTGCGGGAGATAGTCTCTTTGCCAAAATCGCATTATTCGGCGAAAGTAAGTTACAATTCAGTAACCTATCCTAACGCTTGCTGTTAGGAAGGAATCTGCAGCTTGCAGTGAAAGCGCTTCCAGAGGGGAGTCTAATGAGGGCAAACATTTGATGGTAGCAGCTTCCCTGCGGGAGATACTCTCTTTGCCAAAATCGCATTATTAGGCGAAAGTAAGTTACAATTCAGTACCCTATCCTAAAGCTTGCTGTTAGGAGGGAATCTGCAGCTTGCAGTGAAAGCGCTTCCAGAGGGGAGTCTAATGAGGGCAAACATTTGATGGTAGCAGCTTCCCTGCGGGAGACACTCTCTTTGCCAAAATCGCATTATTAGGCGAAAGTAAGTTACAATTCAGTACCCTATCCTAAAGCTTGCTGTTAGGAGGGAATCTGCAGCTTGCAGTGAAAGCGCTTCCAGAGGGGAGTCTAATGAGAGCAAAGATTTGATGGTAGCAGCTTCCCTGCGTGAGATATTCTCTTTGCCAAAATCGCAGTATTAGACGCAGTTAAGTTACAATTCAGTACCCTATCCTAAAGCTTGCTGTTAGGAGGGAATCTGCAGCTTGCAGTGAAAGCGCTTCCAGAGGGGAGTTTAATGAGGGCAAACATTTGATGGTAGCAGCTTCCCTGCGGGAGATACTCTCTTTGCCAAAATCGCCTTATTAGCCGCAGTTAAGTTACAATTCAGTACCCTATCCTAAAGCTTGCTGTTAGGAGGGAATCTGCAGCTTGCAGTGAAAGCGCTTCCAGAGGGGAGTCTAATGAGGGCAAACGTTTGATGGTAGCCGCTTCCCTGCGGGAGATAGTCTCTTTGCCAAAATCGCATTATTAGGCGAAAGTAAGTTACAATTCAGTACCCTATCCTAAAGCTTGCTGTTAGGAGGGAATCTGCAGCTTGCAGTGAAAGCGCTTCCAGAGGGGAGTCTAATGAGAGCAAAGATTTGATGGTAGCAGCTTCCCTGCGGGAGATAGTCTCTTTGCCAAAATCGCATTATTAGGCGAAAGTAAGTTACAATTCAGTACCCTATCCTAAAGCTTGCTGTTAGGAGGGAATCTGCAGCTTGCAGTGAAAGCGCTTCCAGAGGGGAGTCTAATGAGGGCAAACATTTGATGGTAGCAGCTTCCCTGCGGGAGATACTCTCTTTGCCAAAATCGCCTTATTAGGCGAAAGTAAGTTACAATTCAGTACCTTATCCTAAAGCTTGCTGTTAGGAGGGAATCTGCAGCTTGCAGTGAAAGCGCTTCCAGAGGGGAGTCTAATGAGGGCAAACATTTGATGGTAGCAGCTTCCCTGCGGAAGATAGTCTCTTTTCCAAAATCGCATTATTAGGCGAAAGTAAGTTACAATTCAGTACCCTATCCTAAAGCTTGCTGTTAGGAGGGAATCTGCAGCTTGCAGTGAAAGCGCTTCCAGAGGGGAGTCTAACGAGGGCAAACATTTGATGGTAGCAGCTTCCCTGCGGGAGATACTCTCTTTGCCAAAATCGCATTATTAGGCGAAAGTAAGTTACAATTCAGTACCCTATCCCAAACCTTGCTGTTAGGAGGGAATCTGCAGCTTGCAGTGAAAGCGCTTCCAGAGGGGAGTCTAATGAGGGCAAACATTTGAAGGTAGCAGCTTCCCTGCGGGAGATAGTCTCTTTGCCAAAATCGCATTATTCGGCGAAAGTAAGTTACAATTCAGTAACCTATCCTAACGCTTGCTGTTAGGAAGGAATCTGCAGCTTGCAGTGAAAGCGCTTCCAGAGGGGAGTCTAATGAGGGCAAACATTTGATGGTAGCAGCTTCCCTGCGGGAGATACTCTCTTTGCCAAAATCGCATTATTAGGCGAAAGTAAGTTACAATTCAGTACCCTATCCTAAAGCTTGCTGTTAGGAGGGAATCTGCAGCTTGCAGTGAAAGCGCTTCCAGAGGGGAGTCTAATGAGGGCAAACATTTGATGGTAGCAGCTTCCCTGCGGGAGACACTCTCTTTGCCAAAATCGCATTATTAGGCGAAAGTAAGTTACAATTCAGTACCCTATCCTAAAGCTTGCTGTTAGGAGGGAATCTGCAGCTTGCAGTGAAAGCGCTTCCAGAGGGGAGTCTAATGAGAGCAAAGATTTGATGGTAGCAGCTTCCCTGCGTGAGATATTCTCTTTGCCAAAATCGCCTTATTAGCCGCAGTTAAGTTACAATTCAGTACCCTATCCTAAAGCTTGCTGTTAGGAGGGAATCTGCAGCTTGCAGTGAAAGCGCTTCCAGAGGGGAGTCTAATGAGGGCAAACATTTGATGGTAGCAGCTTCCCTGCGGGAGATACTCTCTTTGCCAAAATCGCCTTATTAGCCGCAGTTAAGTTACAATTCAGTACCCTATCCTAAAGCTTGCTCTTAGGAGGGAATCTGCAGCTTGCAGTGAAAGCGCTTCCAGAGGGGAGTCTAATGAGGGCAAACGTTTGATGGTAGCCGCTTCCCTGCGGGAGATACTCTCTTTGCCAAAATCGCATTATTAGCCGCAGTTAAGTTACAATTCAGTACCTTATCCTAAAGCTTGCTGTTAGGAGGGAATCTGCAGCTTACAGTGAAAGCGCTTCCAGAGGGGAGTCTAATGAGGGCAAACATTTGATGGTAGCAGCTTCCCTGCGGGAGATAGTCTCTTTGCCAAAATCGCATTATTAGGCGAAAGTAAGTTACAATTCAGTGCCCTATCCTAAAGCTTGCTGTTAGGAGGGAATCTGCAGCTTGCAGTGAAAGCGCTTCCAGAGGGGAGTCTAATGAGGGCAAACATTTGATGGTAGCAGCTTCCCTGCGGGAGATACTCTCTTTGCCAAAATCGCATTATTAGGCGAAAGTAAGTTACAATTCAGTACCTTATCCTAAAGCTTGCTGTTAGGAGGGAATCTGCAGCTTGCAGTGAAAGCGCTTCCAGAGGGGAGTCTAATGAGGGCAAACATTTGATGGTAGCAGCTTCCCTGCGGGAGATACTCTCTTTGCCAAAATCGCATTATTAGGCGAAAGTAAGTTACAATTCAGTACCCTATCCTAAAGCTTGCTGTTAGGAGGGAATCTGCAGCTTGCAGTGAAAGCGCTTCCAGAGGGGAGTCTAATGAGAGCAAAGATTTGATGGTAGCAGCTTCCCTGCGGGAGATAGTCTCTTTGCCAAAATCGCATTATTAGGCGAAAGTAAGTTACAATTCAGTACCCTATCCTAAAGCTTGCTGTTAGGAGGGAATCTGCAGCTTGCAGTGAAAGCGCTTCCAGAGGGGAGTCTAATGAGGGCAAACATTTGATGGTAGCAGCTTCCCTGCGGGAGATACTCTCTTTGCCAAAATCGCATTATTAGGCGAAAGTAAGTTACAATTCAGTACCTTATCCTAAAGCTTGCTGTTAGGAGGGAATCTGCAGCTTGCAGTGAAAGCGCTTCCAGAGGGGAGTCTAATGAGGGCAAACATTTGATGGTAGCAGCTTCCCTGCGGAAGATAGTCTCTTTGCCAAAATCGCATTATTAGGCGAAAGTAAGTTACAATTCAGTACCCTATCCTAAAGCTTGCTGTTAGGAGGGAATCTGCAGCTTGCAGTGAAAGCGCTTCCAGAGGGGAGTCTAACGAGGGCAAACATTTGATGGTAGCAGCTTCCCTGCGGGAGATATTCTCTTTGCCAAAATCGCAGTATTAGCCGCAGTTAAGTTACAATTCAGTACCCTATCCTAAAGCTTGCTGTTAGGAGGGAATCTGCAGCTTGCAGTGAAAGCGCTTCCAGAGGGGAGTCTAATGAGGGCAAACATTTGATGGTAGCAGCTTCCCTGCGGGAGATAGTCTCTTTGCCAAAATCGCATTATTAGGCGAAAGTAAGTTACAATTCAGTACCCTATCCTAAAGCTTGCTGTTAGGAGGGAATCTGCAGCTTGCAGTGAAAGCGCTTCCAGAGGGGAGTCTAATGAGAGCAAAGATTTGATGGTAGCAGCTTCCCTGCGGGAGATAGTCTCTTTGCCAAAATCGCATTATTAGGCGAAAGTAAGTTACAATTCAGTACCCTATCCTAAAGCTTGCTGTTAGGAGGGAATCTGCAGCTTGCAGTGAAAGCGCTTCCAGAGGGGAGTCTAATGAGGGCAAACATTTGATGGTAGCAGCTTCCCTGCGGGAGATACTCTCTTTGCCAAAATCGCATTATTAGGCGAAAGTAAGTTACAATTCAGTACCTTATCCTAAAGCTTGCTGTTAGGAGGGAATCTGCAGCTTGCAGTGAAAGCGCTTCCAGAGGGGAGTCTAATGAGGGCAAACATTTGATGGTAGCAGCTTCCCTGCGGAAGATAGTCTCTTTGCCAAAATCGCATTATTAGGCGAAAGTAAGTTACAATTCAGTACCCTATCCTAAAGCTTGCTGTTAGGAGGGAATCTGCAGCTTGCAGTGAAAGCGCTTCCAGAGGGGAGTCTAACGAGGGCAAACATTTGATGGTAGCAGCTTCCCTGCGGGAGATATTCTCTTTGCCAAAATCGCAGTATTAGCCGCAGTTAAGTTACAATTCAGTACCCTATCCTAAAGCTTGCTGTTAGGAGGGAATCTGCAGCTTGCAGTGAAAGCGCTTCCAGAGGGGAGTCTAATGAGGGCAAACATTTGATGGTAGCAGCTTCCCTGCGGGAGATAGTCTCTTTGCCAAAATCGCATTATTAGGCGAAAGTAAGTTACAATTCAGTACCCTATCCTAAAGCTTGCTGTTAGGAGGGAATCTGCAGCTTGCAGTGAAAGCGCTTCCAGAGGGGAGTATAACGAGGGCAAACATTTGATGGTAGCAGCTTCCCTGCGGGAGATACTCTCTTTGCCAAAATCGCATTATTAGGCGAAAGTAAGTTACAATTCAGTACAATATCCTAAAGCTTGCTCTTAGGAGGGAATCTGCAGCTTGCAGTGAAATCGCTTCCAGAGGGGAGTCTAATGAGGGCAAACATTTGATGGTAGCAGCTTCCCTGCGGGAGATACTCTCTTTGCCAAAATCGCATTATTCGGCGAAAGTAAGTTACAATTCAGTAACCTATCCTAAAGCTTGTTGTTAGGAGGGAATCTACAGCTTGCAGTGAAAGCGCTTCCAGAGGGGAGTCTAATGAGGGCAAACATTTGATGGTAGCAGCTTCCCTGCGGGAGATATTCTCTTTGCCAAAATCGCCTTATTAGCCGCAGTTAAGTTACAATTCAGTACCCTATCCTAAAGCTTGCTGTTAGGAGGGAATCTGCAGCTTGCAGTGAAAGCGCTTCCAGAGGGGAGTCTAATGAGGGCAAACATTTGATGGTAGCCGCTTCCCTGCGGGAGATACTCTCTTTGCCAAAATCGCATTATTAGCCGCAGTTAAGTTACAATTCAGTACCTTATCCTAAAGCTTGCTGTTAGGAGGGAATCTGCAGCTTACAGTGAAAGCGCTTCCAGAGGGGAGTGTAATGAGGGCAAACATTTGATGGTAGCAGCTTCCCTGCGGGAGATACTCTCTTTGCCAAAATCGCATTATTAGGCGAAAGTAAGTTACAATTCAGTACCCTATCCTAAAGCTTGCTGTTAGGAGGGAATCTGCAGCTTGCAGTGAAAGCGCTTCCAGAGGGGAGTCTAATGAGGGCAAACATTTGATGGTAGCAGCTTCCCTGCGGGAGATACTCTCTTTGCCAAAATCGCATTATTAGGCGAAAGTAAGTTACAATTCAGTACCCTATCCTAAAGCTTGCTGTTAGGAGGGAATCTGCAGCTTGCAGTGAAAGCGCTTCCAGAGGGGAGTCTAAGGAGGGCAAACATTTGATGGTAGCAGCTTCCCTGCGGGAGATACTCTCTTTGCCAAAATCGCATTATTAGGCGAAAGTAAGTTACAATTCAGTACCCTATCCTAAAGCTTGCTGTTAGGAGGGAATCTGCAGCTTGCAGTGAAAGCGCTTCCAGAGGGGAGTCTAATGAGGGCAAACATTTGATGGTAGCAGCTTCCCTGCGGAAGATAGTCTCTTTTCCAAAATCGCATTATTAGGCGAAAGTAAGTTACAATTCAGTACCCTATCCAAAAGCTTGCTGTTAGGAGGGAATCTGCAGCTTGCAGTGAAAGCGCTTCCAGAGGGGAGTCTAACGAGGGCAAACATTTGATGGTAGCAGCTTCCCTGCGGGAGATACTCTCTTTGCCAAAATCGCCTTATTAGCCGCAGTTAAGTTAAAATTCAGTACCCTATCCTAAAGCTTGCTGTTAGGAGGGAATCTGCAGCTTGCAGTGAAAGCGCTTCCAGAGGGGAGTCTAATGAGGGCAAACATTTGATGGTAGCAGCTACCCTGCGGGAGATACTCTCTTTGCCAAAATCGCATTATTAGGCGAAAGTAAGTTACAATTCAGTACGCTATCCTAAAGCTTGCTGTTAGGAGGGAATCTGCAGCTTGCAGTGAAAGCGCTTCCAGAGGGGAGTCTAATGAAGGCAAACATTTGATGGTAGCAGCTTCCCTGCGGGAGATACTCTCTTTGCCAAAATCGCATTATTAGGCGAAAGTAAGTTACAATTCAGTACCCTATCCTAAAGCTTGCTGTTAGGAGGGAATCTACAGCTTGCAGTGAAAGCGCTTCCAGAGGGGAGTCTAATGAGAGCAAAGATTTGATGGTAGCAGCTTCCCTTCGGGAGATACTCTCTTTGCCAAAATCGCATTATTAGCCGCAGTTAAGTTACAATTCAGTACCTTATCCTAAAGCTTGCTGTTAGGAGGGAATCTGCAGCTTGCAGTGAAAGCGCTTCCAGAGGGGAGTGTAATGAGGGCAAACATTTGATGGTAGCAGCTTCCCTGCGGGAGATACTCTCTTTGCCAAAATCGCATTATTAGGCGAAAGTAAGTTACAATTCAGTACCCTATCCTAAAGCTTGCTGTTAGGAGGGAATCTGCAGCTTGCAGTGAAAGCGCTTCCAGAGGGGAGTCTAATGAGGGCAAAGATTTGATGGTAGCAGCTTCCCTGCGGGAGATAATCTCTTTGCCAAAATCGCATTATTAGGTGAAAGTAAGTTACAATTCAGTACTCTATCCTAAAGGTTGCTGTTAGGAGGGAATCTGCAGCTTGCAGTGAAGGCGCTTCCAGAGGGGAGTCTAATGAGGGCAAATATTTGACGGTAGCAGCTTCCCTGCGGGAGATACTCTCTTTGCCAAAATCGCATTATTAGGCGAAAGTAAGTTACAATTCAGTACCTTATCCTAAAGGTTGCTGTTAGGAGGGAATCTGCAGCTTGCAGTGAAAGCGCTTCCAGAGGGGAGTCTAATGAGGGCAAACATTTGATGGTAGCAGCTTCCCTGCGGAAGATACTCTCTTTGCCAAAATCGCATTATTAGGCGAAAGTAAGTTACAATTCAGTACCCTATCCTAAAGCTTGCTGTTAGGAGGGAATCTGCAGCTTGCAGTGAAAGTGCTTCCAGAGGGGAGTGTAATGAGGGCAAACATTTGATGGTAGTAGCTTCCCTGCGGGAGATAATCTCTTTACCAAAATCGCATTATTAGGCGAAAGTAAGTTACAATTCAGTACCCTATCCTAACGCTTGCTGTTAGGAGGGAATCTGCAGCTTGCAGTGAAAGCGCTTCCAGAGGGGAGTCTAATGAGGGCAAACATTTGATGGTAGCAGCTTCCCTGCGGGAGATACTCTCTTTGCCAAAATCGCATTATTAGGCGAAAGTAAGTTACAATTCAGTACCCTATCCTAAAGCTTGCTGTTAGGAGGGAATCTGCAGCTTGCAGTGAAAGCGCTTCCAGAGGGGAGTCTAATGAGAGCAAAGATTTGATGGTAGCAGCTTCCCTGCGGGAGATAGTCTCTTTGCCAAAATCGCATTATTAGGCGAAAGTAAGTTACAATTCAGTACCCTATCCTAAAGCTTGCTGTTAGGAGGGAATCTGCAGCTTGCAGTGAAAGCGCTTCCAGAGGGGAGTCTAACGAGGGCAAACATTTGATGGTAGCAGCTTCCCTGCGGGAGATACTCTCTTTGCCAAAATCGCCTTATTAGTCGCAGTTAAGTTACAATTCAGTACCCTATCCTAAAGCTTGCTGTTAGGAGGGAATCTGCAGCTTGCAGTGAAAGCGCTTCCAGAGGGGAGTCTAATGAGGGCAAACATTTGATGGTAGCAGCTTCCCTGCGGGAGATACTCTCTTTGCCAAAATCGCATTATTAGGCGAAAGTAAGTTACAATTCAGTACCCTATCCTAAAGCTTGCTGTTAGGAGGGAATCTGCAGCTTGCAGTGAAAGCGCTTCCAGAGGGGAGTCTAATGAGGGCAAACATTTGATGGTAGCAGCTTCCCTGCGGGAGATACTCTCTTTGCCAAAATCGCCTTATTAGTCGCAGTTAAGTTACAATTCAGTACCCTATCCTAAAGCTTGCTGTTAGGAGGGAATCTGCAGCTTGCAGTGAAAGCGCTTCCAGAGGGGAGTCTAATGAGGGCAAACATTTGATGGTAGCAGCTTCCCTGCGGGAGATACTCTCTTTGCCAAAATCGCATTATTAGGCGAAAGTAAGTTACAATTCAGTACCCTATCCTAAAGCTTGCTGTTAGGAGGGAATCTGCAGCTTGCAGTGAAAGCGCTTCCAGAGGGGAGTCTAATGAGGGCAAACATTTGATGGTAGCAGCTTCCCTGCGGGAGATACTCTCTTTGCCAAAATCGCATTATTAGGCGAAAGTAAGTTACAATTCAGTACCCTATCCTAAAGCTTGCTGTTAGGAGGGAATCTGCAGCTTGCAGTGAAAGCGCTTCCAGAGGGGAGTCTAATGAGGGCAAACATTTGATGGTAGCAGCTTCCCTGCGGGAGATAATCTCTTTACCAAAATCGCATTATTAGGTGAAAGTAAGTTACAATTCAGTACTCTATCCTAAAGGTTGCTGTTAGGAGGGAATCTGCAGCTTGCAGTGAAGGCGCTTCCAGAGGGGAGTCTAATGAGGGCAAATATTTGACGGTAGCAGCTTCCCTGCGGGAGATACTCTCTTTGCCAAAATCGCATTATTAGGCGAAAGTAAGTTACAATTCAGTACCCTATCCTAAAGGTTGCTGTTAGGAGGGAATCTGCAGCTTGCAGTGAAAGCGCTTCCAGAGGGGAGTCTAATGAGGGCAAACATTTGATGGTAGCAGCTTCCCTGCGGGAGATACTCTCTTTGCCAAAATCGCCTTATTAGCCGCAGATAAGTTACAATTCAGTACCCTATCCTAAAGCTTGCTGTTAGGAGGGAATCTGCAGCTTGCAGTGAAAGCGCTTCCAGAGGGGAGTCTAATGAGGGCAAACATTTGATGGTAGCAGCTTCCCTGCGGGGGATACTCTCTTTGCCAAAATCGCATTATTAGGCGAAAGTAAGTTACAATTCAGTACCCTATCCTAAAGCTTGCTGTTAGGAGGGAATCTGCAGCTTGCAGTGAAAGCGCTTCCAGAGGGGAGTGTAATGAGGGCAAACATTTGATGGTAGCAGCTTCCCTGCGGGAGATACTCTCTTTGCCAAAATCGCATTATTAGGCGAAAGTAAGTTACAATTCAGTACCCTATCCTAAAGCTTGCTGTTAGGAGGGAATCTGCAGCTTGCAGTGAAAGCGCTTCCAGAGGGGAGTCTAATGAGAGCAAAGATTTGATGGTAGCAGCTTCCCTGCGGGAGATACTCTCTTTGCCAAAATCGCATTATTAGGCGAAAGTAAGTTACAATTCAGTACCCTATCCTAAAGCTTGCTGTTAGGAGGGAATCTGCAGCTTGCAGTGAAAGCGCTTCCAGAGGGGAGTCTAACGAGGGCAAACATTTGATGGTAGCAGCTTCCCTGCGGGAGATACTCTCTTTGCCATAATCGCCTTATTAGTCGCAGTTAAGTTACAATTCAGTACCCTATCCTAAAGCTTGCTGTTAGGAGGGAATCTGCAGCTTGCAGTGAAAGCGCTTCCAGAGGGGAGTCTAATGAGGGCAAACATTTGATGGTAGCAGCTTCCCTGCGGGAGATACTCTCTTTGCCAAAATCGCCTTATTAGTCGCAGTTAAGTTACAATTCAGTACCCTATCCTAAAGCTTGCTGTTAGGAGGGAATCTGCAGCTTGCAGTGAAAGCGCTTCCAGAGGGGAGTCTAATGAGGGCAAACATTTGATGGTAGCAGCTTCCCTGCGGGAGATACTCTCTTTGCCAAAATCGCATTATTAGGCGAAAGTAAGTTACAATTCAGTACCCTATCCTAAAGCTTGCTGTTAGGAGGGAATCTGCAGCTTGCAGTGAAAGCGCTTCCAGAGGGGAGTCTAATGAGGGCAAACATTTGATGGTAGCAGCTTCCCTGCGGGAGATACTCTCTTTGCCAAAATCGCATTATTAGGCGAAAGTAAGTTACAATTCAGTACCCTATCCTAAAGCTTGCTGTTAGGAGGGAATCTGCAGCTTGCAGTGAAAGCGCTTCCAGAGGGGAGTCTAATGAGGGCAAACATTTGATGGTAGCAGCTTCCCTGCGGGAGATAGTCTCTTTGCCAAAATCGCATTATTAGGCGAAAGTAAGTTACAATTCAGTACCCTATCCTAAAGCTTGCTGTTAGGAGGGAATCTGCAGCTTGCAGTGAAAGCGCTTCCAGAGGGGAGTCTAATGAGAGCAAAGATTTGATGGTAGCAGCTTCCCTGCGGGAGATAGTCTCTTTGCCAAAATCGCATTATTAGGCGAAAGTAAGTTACAATTCAGTACCCTATCCTAAAGCTTGCTGTTAGGAGGGAATCTGCAGCTTGCAGTGAAAGTGCTTCCAGAGGGGAGTCTAATGAGGGCAAACATTTGATGGTAGCAGCTTCCCTGCGGGAGATACTCTCTTTGCCAAAATCGCATTATTAGGCGAAAGTAAGTTACAATTCAGTACCCTATCCTAAAGCTTGCTGTTAGGAGGGAATCTGCAGCTTGCAGTGAAAGCGCTTCCAGAGGGGAGTCTAATGAGAGCAAAGATTTGATGGTAGTAGCTTCCCTGCGGGAGATAATCTCTTTGCCAAAATCGCATTATTAGGCGAAAGTAAGTTACAATTCAGTACCCTATCCTAACGCTTGCTGTTAGGAGGGAATCTGCAGCTTGCAGTGAAAGCGCTTCCAGAGGGGAGTCTAATGAGGGCAAACATTTGATGGTAGCAGCTTCCCTGCGGGGGATACTCTCTTTGCCAAAATCGCATTATTAGGCGAAAGTAAGTTACAATTCAGTACCCTATCCTAAAGCTTGCTGTTAGGAGGGAATCTGCAGCTTGCAGTGAAAGCGCTTCCAGAGGGGAGTGTAATGAGGGCAAACATTTGATGGTAGCAGCTTCCCTGCGGGAGATACTCTCTTTGCCAAAATCGCATTATTAGGCGAAAGTAAGTTACAATTCAGTACCCTATCCTAAAGCTTGCTGTTAGGAGGGAATCTGCAGCTTGCAGTGAAAGCGCTTCCAGAGGGGAGTCTAATGAGAGCAAAGATTTGATGGTAGCAGCTTCCCTGCGGGAGATACTCTCTTTGCCAAAATCGCATTATTAGGCGAAAGTAAGTTACAATTCAGTACCCTATCCTAAAGCTTGCTGTTAGGAGGGAATCTGCAGCTTGCAGTGAAAGCGCTTCCAGAGGGGAGTCTAACGAGGGCAAACATTTGATGGTAGCAGCTTCCCTGCGGGAGATACTCTCTTTGCCATAATCGCCTTATTAGTCGCAGTTAAGTTACAATTCAGTACCCTATCCTAAAGCTTGCTGTTAGGAGGGAATCTGCAGCTTGCAGTGAAAGCGCTTCCAGAGGGGAGTCTAATGAGGGCAAACATTTGATGGTAGCAGCTTCCCTGCGGGAGATACTCTCTTTGCCAAAATCGCCTTATTAGTCGCAGTTAAGTTACAATTCAGTACCCTATCCTAAAGCTTGCTGTTAGGAGGGAATCTGCAGCTTGCAGTGAAAGCGCTTCCAGAGGGGAGTCTAATGAGGGCAAACATTTGATGGTAGCAGCTTCCCTGCGGGAGATACTCTCTTTGCCAAAATCGCATTATTAGGCGAAAGTAAGTTACAATTCAGTACCCTATCCTAAAGCTTGCTGTTAGGAGGGAATCTGCAGCTTGCAGTGAAAGCGCTTCCAGAGGGGAGTCTAATGAGGGCAAACATTTGATGGTAGCAGCTTCCCTGCGGGAGATACTCTCTTTGCCAAAATCGCATTATTAGGCGAAAGTAAGTTACAATTCAGTACCCTATCCTAAAGCTTGCTGTTAGGAGGGAATCTGCAGCTTGCAGTGAAAGCGCTTCCAGAGGGGAGTCTAATGAGGGCAAACATTTGATGGTAGCAGCTTCCCTGCGGGAGATAGTCTCTTTGCCAAAATCGCATTATTAGGCGAAAGTAAGTTACAATTCAGTACCCTATCCTAAAGCTTGCTGTTAGGAGGGAATCTGCAGCTTGCAGTGAAAGCGCTTCCAGAGGGGAGTCTAATGAGAGCAAAGATTTGATGGTAGCAGCTTCCCTGCGGGAGATAGTCTCTTTGCCAAAATCGCATTATTAGGCGAAAGTAAGTTACAATTCAGTACCCTATCCTAAAGCTTGCTGTTAGGAGGGAATCTGCAGCTTGCAGTGAAAGTGCTTCCAGAGGGGAGTCTAATGAGGGCAAACATTTGATGGTAGCAGCTTCCCTGCGGGAGATACTCTCTTTGCCAAAATCGCATTATTAGGCGAAAGTAAGTTACAATTCAGTACCCTATCCTAAAGCTTGCTGTTAGGAGGGAATCTGCAGCTTGCAGTGAAAGCGCTTCCAGAGGGGAGTCTAATGAGAGCAAAGATTTGATGGTAGTAGCTTCCCTGCGGGAGATAATCTCTTTGCCAAAATCGCATTATTAGGCGAAAGTAAGTTACAATTCAGTACCCTATCCTAACGCTTGCTGTTAGGAGGGAATCTGCAGCTTGCAGTGAAAGCGCTTCCAGAGGGGAGTCTAATGAGGGCAAAGATTTGATGGTAGCAGCTTCCCTGCGGGAGATAGTCTCTTTGCCAAAATCGCATTATTAGGCGAAAGTAAGTTACAATTCAGTACCCTATCCTAAAGCTTGCTGTTAGGAGGGAATCTGCAGCTTGCAGTGAAAGCGCTTCCAGAGGGGAGTGTAATGAGGGCAAACATTTGATGGTAGCAGCTTCCCTGCGGGAGATAGTCTCTTTGCCAAAATCGCATTATTAGGCGAAAGTAAGTTACAATTCAGTACCCTATCCTAAAGCTTGCTGTTAGGAGGGAATCTGCAGCTTGCAGTGAAAGCGCTTCCAGAGGGGAGTCTAACGAGGGCAAACATTTGATGGTAGCAGCTTCCCTGCGGGAGATACTCTCTTTGCCAAAATCGCCTTATTAGTCGCAGTTAAGTTACAATTCAGTACCCTATCCTAAAGCTTGCTGTTAGGAGGGAATCTGCAGCTTGCAGTGAAAGCGCTTCCAGAGGGGAGTGTAATGAGGGCAAACATTTGATGGTAGCAGCTTCCCTGCGGGAGATACTCTCTTTGCCAAAATCGCATTATTAGGCGAAAGTAAGTTACAATTCAGTACCCTATCCTAAAGCTTGCTGTTAGGAGGGAATCTGCAGCTTGCAGTGAAAGCGCTTCCAGAGGGGAGTCTAATGAGGGCAAACATTTGATGGTAGCAGCTTCCCTGCGGGAGATACTCTCTTTGCCAAAATCGCCTTATTAGTCGCAGTTAAGTTACAATTCAGTACCCTATCCTAAAGCTTGCTGTTAGGAGGGAATCTGCAGCTTGCAGTGAAAGCGCTTCCAGAGGGGAGTCTAATGAGGGCAAACATTTGATGGTAGCAGCTTCCCTGCGGGAGATACTCTCTTTGCCAAAATCGCATTATTAGGCGAAAGTAAGTTACAATTCAGTACCCTATCCTAAAGCTTGCTGTTAGGAGGGAATCTGCAGCTTGCAGTGAAAGCGCTTCCAGAGGGGAGTCTAATGAGGGCAAACATTTGATGGTAGCAGCTTCCCTGCGGGAGATACTCTCTTTGCCAAAATCGCATTATTAGGCGAAAGTAAGTTACAATTCAGTACCCTATCCTAAAGCTTGCTGTTAGGAGGGAATCTGCAGCTTGCAGTGAAAGCGCTTCCAGAGGGGAGTCTAATGAGGGCAAACATTTGATGGTAGCAGCTTCCCTGCGGGAGATACTCTCTTTGCCAAAATCGCATTATTAGGCGAAAGTAAGTTACAATTCAGTACCCTATCTTAAAGCTTGCTGTTAGGAGGGAATCTGCAGCTTGCAGTGAAAGCGCTTCCAGAGGGGAGTCTAATGAGGGCAAAGATTTGATGGTAGCAGCTTCCCTGCGGGAGATACTCTCTTTGCCAAAATCGCATTATTAGGCGAAAGTAAGTTACAATTCAGTACCCTATCCTAAAGCTTGCTGTTAGGAGGGAATCTGCAGCTTGCAGTGAAAGCGCTTCCAGAGGGGAGTCTAATGAGGGCAAACATTTGATGGTAGCAGCTTCCCTGCGGAAGATACTCTCTTTGCCAAAATCGCATTATTAGGCGAAAGTAAGTTACAATTCAGTACCCTATCCTAAAGCTTGCTGTTAGGAGGGAATCTGCAGCTTGCAGTGAAAGTGCTTCCAGAGGGGAGTGTATTGAGGGCAAACATTTGATGGTAGTAGCTTCCCTGCGGGAGATAATCTCTTTGCCAAAATCGCATTATTAGGCGAAAGTAAGTTACAATTCAGTACCTTATCCTAAAGCTTGCTGTTAGGAGGGAATCTGCAGCTTCCAGTGAAAGCGCTTCCAGAGGGGAGTCTAATGAGGGCAAACATTTGATGGTAGCAGCTTCCCTGCGGGAGATACTCTCTTTGCCAAAATCGCATTATTAGCCGCAGTTAAGTTACAATTCAGTACATTATCCTAAAGCTTGCTGTTAGGAGGGAATCTGCAGCTTACAGTGAAAGCGCTTCCAGAGGGGAGTCTAATGAGGGCAAACATTTGATGGTAGCAGCTTCCCTGCGGGAGATACTCTCTTTGCCACAATCGCATTATTAGGCGAAAGTAAGTTACAATTCAGTACCCTATCCTAACGCTTGCTGTTAGGAAGGAATCTGCAGCTTGCAGTGAAAGCGCTTCCAGAGGGGAGTCTAATGAGGGCAAACATTTGATGGTAGCAGCTTCCCTGCGGGAGATACTCTCTTTGCCAAAATCGCATTATTAGGCGAAAGTAAGTTACAATTCAGTACCCTATCCTAAAGCTTGCTGTTAGGAGGGAATCTGCAGCTTGCAGTGAAAGCGCTTCCAGAGGGGAGTCTAACGAGGGCAAACATTTGATGGTAGCAGCTTCCCTGCGGGAGATAGTCTCTTTGCCAAAATCGCCTTATTAGTCGCAGTTAAGTTACAATTCAGTACCCTATCCTAAAGCTTGCTGTTAGGAGGGAATCTGCAGCTTGCAGTGAAAGCGCTTCCAGAGGGGAGTCTAATGAGGGCAAACATTTGATGGTAGCAGCTTCCCTGCGGGAGATAGTCTCTTTGCCAAAATCGCATTGTTAGGCGAAAGTAAGTTACAATTCAGTACCCTATCCTAAAGCTTGCTGGTAGGAGGGAATCTGCAGCTTGCAGTGAAAGCGCTTCCAGAGGGGAGTCTAATGAGGGCAAACATTTGATGGTAGCAGCTTCCCTGCGGGAGATACTCTCTTTGCCAAAATCGCATTATTAGGCGAAAGTAAGTTACAATTCAGTACCCTATCCTAAAGCTTGCTGTTAGGAGGGAATCTGCAGCTTGCAGTGAAAGCGCTTCCAGAGGGGAGTCTAATGAGGGCAAACATTTGATGGTAGCAGCTTCCCTGCGGGAGATAGTCTCATTGCCAAAATCGCATTATTAGGCGAAAGTAAGTTACAATTCAGTACCTTATCCTAAAGCTTGCTGTTAGGAGGGAATCTGCAGCTTGCAGAGAAAGCGCTTCCAGAGGGGAGTCTAATGAGGGCAAACATTTGATGGTAGCAGCTTCCCTGCGGGAGATAGTCTCATTGCCAAAATCGCATTATTAGGCGAAAGTAAGTTACAATTCAGTACCTTATCCTAAAGCTTGCTGTTAGGAGGGAATCTGCAGCTTGCAGTGAAAGCGCTTCCAGAGGGGAGTCTAACGAGGGCAAACATTTGATGGTAGCAGCTTCCCTGCGGGAGATAGTCTCTTTGCCAAAATCGCATTATTAGGCGAAAGTAAGTTACAATTCAGTACCCTATCCTAAAGCTTGCTGGTAGGAGGGAATATGCAGCTTGCAGTGAAAGCGCTTCCAGAGGGGAGTCTAAGGAGGGCAAACATTTGATGGTAGCAGCTTCCCTGCGGGAGATACTCTCTTTGCCAAAATCGCATTATTAGGCGAAAATAAGTTACAATTCAGTACCCTATCCTAAAGCTTGCTGGTAGGAGGGAATATGCAGCTTGCAGTGAAAGCGCTTCCAGAGGGCAGTCTAAGGAGGGCAAACATTTGATGGTAGCAGCTTCCCTGCGGGAGATACTCTCTTTGCCAAAATCGCATTATTAGGCGAAAGTAAGTTACAATTCAGTACCCTATCCTAAAGCTTGCTGTTAGGAGGGAATCTGCAGCTTGCAGTGAAAGCGCTTCCAGAGGGGAGTCTAACGAGGGCAAACATTTGATGGTAGCAGCTTCCCTGCGGGAGATAGTCTCTTTGCCAAAATCGCATTATTAGGCGAAAATAAGATACAATTCAGTACCCTATCCTAAATCTTGCTGTTAGGAGGGAATCTGCAGCTTGCAGTGAAAGCGCTTCCAGAGGGCAGTCTAATGAGGGCAAACATTTGATAGTAGCAGCTTCCCTGCGGGAGATACTCTCTTTGCCAAAATCGCATTATTAGGCGAAAGTAAGTTACAATTCAGTACCCTATCCTAAAGCTTGCTGTTAGGAGGGAATCTGCAGCTTGCAGTGAAAGCGCTTCCAGAGGGGAGTCTAATGAGGGCAAACATTTGATGGTAGCAGCTTCCCTGCGGGAGATACTCTCTTTGCCAAAATCGCATTATTAGGCGAAAGTAAGTTACAATTCAGTACCCTATCCTAAAGCTTGCTGTTAGGAGGGAATCTGCAGCTTGCAGTGAAAGCGCTTCCAGAGGGGAGTCTAATGAGGGCAAACATTTGATGGTAGCAGCTTCCCTGCGGGAGATACTCTCTTTGCCAAAATCGCATTATTAGGCGAAAGTAAGTTACAATTCAGTACCCTATCCTAAAGCTTGCTGTTAGGAGGGAATCTGCAGCTTGCAGTGAAAGCGCTTCCAGAGGGGAGTCTAATGAGGGCAAACATTTGATGGTAGCAGCTTCCCTGCGGGAGATAGTCTCTTTGCCAAAATCGCATTATTAGGCGAAAGTAAGTTACAATTCAGTACCCTATCCTAAAGCTTGCTGTTAGGAAGGCATCTGCAGCTTGCAGTGAAAGCGCTTCCAGAGGGGAGTCTAACGAGGGCAAACATTTGATGGTAGCAGCTTCCCTGCGGGATATAGTCTCTTTGCCAAAATCGCATTATTAGGCGAAAGTAAGTTACAATTCAGTACCCTATCCTAAAGCTTGCTGTTAGGAGGGAATCTGCAGCTTGCAGTGAAAGCGCTTCCAGAGGGGAGTCTAATGAGGGCAAACATTTGATGGTAGCAGCTTCCCTGCGGGAGATAGTCTCTTTGCCAAAATCGCATTATTAGGCGAAAGTAAGTTACAATTCAGTACCCTATCCTAAAGCTTGCTGTTAGGAGGGAATCTGCAGCTTGCAGTGAAAGCGCTTCCAGAGGGGAGTCTAATGAGGGCAAACATTTGATGGTAGCAGCTTCCCTGCGGTAGATACTCTCTTTGCCAAAATCGCATTATTAGGCGAAAGTAAGTTACAATTCAGTACCCTATCCTAAAGCTTGCTGTTAGGAGGGAATCTGCAGCTTGCAGTGAAAGCGCTTCCAGAGGGGAGTCTAAGGAGGGCAAAGATTTGATGGTAGCAGCTTCCCTGCGGGAGATAGTCTCTTTGCCAAAATCGCATTATTAGGCGAAAGTAAGTTACAATTCAGTACCTTATCCTAAAGCTTGCTGTTAGGAGGGAATCTGCAGCTTGCAGTGAAAGCGCTTCCAGAGGGGAGTCTAATGAGGGCAAACATTTGATGGTAGCAGCTTCCCTGCGGGAGATAGTCTCATTGCCAAAATCGCATTATTAGGCGAAAGTAAGTTACAATTCAGTACCCTATCCTAAAGCTTGCTGGTAGGAGGGAATATGCAGCTTGCAGTGAAAGCGCTTCCAGAGGGGAGTCTAAGGAGGGCAAACATTTGATGGTAGCAGCTTCCCTGCGGGAGATACTCTCTTTGCCAAAATCGCATTATTAGGCGAAAGTAAGTTACAATTCAGTACCCTATCCTAAAGCTTGCTGTTAGGAGGGAATCTGCAGCTTGCAGTGAAAGCGCTTCCAGAGGGGAGTCTAAGGAGGGCAAACATTTGATGGTAGCAGCTTCCCTGCGGGAGATACTCTCTTTGCCAAAATCGCATTATTAGGCGAAAGTAAGTTACAATTCAGTACCCTATCCTAAAGCTTGCTGTTAGGAGGGAATCTGCAGCTTGCAGTGAAAGCGCTTCCAGAGGGGAGTCTAAGGAGGGCAAACATTTGATGGTAGCAGCTTCCCTGCGGGAGATACTCTCTTTGCCAAAATCGCATTATTAGGCGAAAGTAAGTTACAATTCAGTACCCTATCCTAAAGCTTGCTGTTAGGAGGGAATCTGCAGCTTGCAGTGAAAGCGCTTCCAGAGGGGAGTCTAACGAGGGCAAACATTTGATGGTAGCAGCTTCCCTGCGGGAGATAGTCTCTTTGCCAAAATCGCATTATTAGGCGAAAATAAGATACAATTCAGTACCCTATCCTAAATCTTGCTGTTAGGAGGGAATCTGCAGCTTGCAGTGAAAGCGCTTCCAGAGGGCAGTCTAATGAGGGCAAACATTTGATAGTAGCAGCTTCCCTAAGGGAGATAGTCTCTTTGCCAAAATCGCATTATTAGGCGAAAGTAAGTTACAATTCAGTACCCTATCCTAAAGCTTGCTGTTAGGAGGGAATCTGCAGCTTGCAGTGAAAGCGCTTCCAGAGGGGAGTCTAATGAGGGCAAACATTTGATGGTAGCAGCTTCCCTGCGGGAGATATTCTCTTTGACAAAATCGCCTTATTAGCCGCAGTTAAGTTACAATTCAGTACCCTATCCTAAAGCTTGCTGTTAGGAGGGAATCTGCAGCTTGCAGTGAAAGCGCTTCCAGAGGGGAGTCTAATGAGGGCAAACATTTGATGGTAGCAGCTTCCCTGCGGGAGATACTCTCTTTGCCAAAATCGCATTATTAGGCGAAAGTAAGTTACAATTCAGTACCCTATCCTAAAGCTTGCTGTTAGGAGGGAATCTGCAGCTTGCAGTGAAAGCGCTTCCAGAGGGGAGTCTAATGAGGGCAAACATTTGATGGTAGCAGCTTCCCTGCGGGAGATACTCTCTTTGCCAAAATCGCATTATTAGGCGAAAGTAAGTTACAATTCAGTACCCTATCCTAAAGCTTGCTGTTAGGAGGGAATCTGCAGCTTGCAGTGAAAGCGCTTCCAGAGGGGAGTCTAATGAGGGCAAACATTTGATGGTAGCAGCTTCACTGCGGAAGATACTCTCTTTGCCAAAATCGCATTATTAGGCGAAAGTAAGTTACAATTCAGTACCTTATCCTAAAGCTTGCTGTTAGGAGGGAATCTGCAGCTTGCAGTGAAAGCGCTTCCAGAGGGGAGTCTAACGAGGGCAAACATTTGATGGTAGCAGCTTCCCTGCGGGAGATACTCTCTTTGCCAAAATCGCATTATTAGGCGAAAGTAAGTTACAATTCAGTACCCTATCCTAAAGCTTGCTGTTAGGAGGGAATCTGCAGCTTGCAGTGAAAGCGCTTCCAGAGGGGAGTCTAAGGAGGGCAAACATTTGATGGTAGCAGCTTCCCTGCGGGAGATACTCTCTTTGCCAAAATCGCATTATTAGGCGAAAGTAAGTTACAATTCAGTACCCTATCCTAAAGCTTGCTGTTAGGAGGGAATCTGCAGCTTGCAGTGAAAGCGCTTCCAGAGGGGAGTCTAAGGAGGGCAAACATTTGATGGTAGCAGCTTCCCTGCGGGAGATACTCTCTTTGCCAAAATCGCATTATTAGGCGAAAATAAGTTACAATTCAGTACCCTATCCTAAAGCTTGCTGGTAGGAGGGAATATGCAGCTTGCAGTGAAAGCGCTTCCAGAGGGCAGTCTAAGGAGGGCAAACATTTGATGGTAGCAGCTTCCCTGCGGGAGATACTCTCTTTGCCAAAATCGCATTATTAGGCGAAAGTAAGTTACAATTCAGTACCCTGTCCTAAAGCTTGCTGTTAGGAGGGAATCTGCAGCTTGCAGTGAAAGCGCTTCCAGAGGGGAGTCTAACGAGGGCAAACATTTGATGGTAGCAGCTTCCCTGCGGGAGATAGTCTCTTTGCCAAAATCGCATTATTAGGCGAAAATAAGATACAATTCAGTACCCTATCCTAAATCTTGCTGTTAGGAGGGAATCTGCAGCTTGCAGTGAAAGCGCTTCCAGAGGGCAGTCTAATGAGGGCAAACATTTGATGGTAGCAGCTTCCCTGCGGGAGATACTCTCTTTGCCAAAATCGCATTATTAGGCGAAAGTAAGTTACAATTCAGTACCCTATCCTAAAGCTTGCTGTTAGGAGGGAATCTGCAGCTTGCAGTGAAAGCGCTTCCAGAGGGGAGTCTAAGGAGGGCAAACATTTGATGGTAGCAGCTTCCCTGCGGGAGATAGTCTCTTTGCCAAAATCGCATTATTAGGCGAAAGTAAGTTACAATTCAGTACCCTATCCTAAAGCTTGCTGTTAGGAGGGAATCTGCAGCTTGAGGTGAAAGCGCTTCCAGAGGGGAGTCTAAGGAGGGCAAACATTTGATGGTAGCAGCTTCCCTGCGGGAGATACTCTCTTTGCCAAAATCGCATTATTAGGCGAAAATAAGTTACAATTCAGTACCCTATCCTAAAGCTTGCTGTTAGGAGGGAATCTGCAGCTTGCAGTGAAAGCGCTTCCAGAGGGCAGTCTAATGAGGGCAAACATTTGATGGTAGCAGCTTCCCTGCGGGAGATACTCTCTTTGCCAAAATCGCATTATTAGGCGAAAGTAAGTTACAATTCAGTACCCTATCCTAAAGCTTGCTGTTTGGAGGGAATCTGCAGCTTGCAGTGAAAGCGCTTCCAGAGGGGAGTCTAATGAGGGCAAACATTTGATGGTAGCAGCTTCCCTGCGGGAGATACTCTCTTTGCCAAAATCGCTTTATTAGGCGAAAGTAAGTTACAATTCAGTACCCTATCCTAAAGCTTGCTGTTAGGAGGGAATCTGCAGCTTGAGGTGAAAGCGCTTCCAGAGGGGAGTCTAAGGAGGGCAAATATTTGATGGTAGCAGCTTCCCTGCGGGAGATACTCTCTTTGCCAAAATCGCATTATTAGGCGAAAATAAGATACAATTCAGTACCCTATCCTAAATCTTGTTGTTAGGAGGGAATCTGCAGCTTGCAGTGAAAGCGCTTCCAGAGGGGAGTCTAATGAGGGCAAACATTTGATGGTAGCAGCTTCCCTGCGGGAGATACTCTCTTTGCCAAAATCGCATTATTAGGCGAAAGTAAGTTACAATTCAGTACCTTATCCTAAAGCTTGCTGTTAGGAGGGAATCTGCAGCTTGCAGTGAAAGCGCTTCCAGAGGGGAGTCTAATGAGGGCAAACATTTGATGGTAGCAGCTTCCCTGCGGGAGATACTCTCTTTGCCAAAATCGCTTTATTAGGCGAAAGTAAGTTACAATTCAGTACCCTATCCTAAAGCTTGCTGTTAGGAGGGAATCTGCAGCTTGCAGTGAAAGCGCTTCCAGAGGGGAGTCTAATGAGGGCAAACATTTGATGGTAGCAGGTTCCCTGCGGGAGAAACACTCTTTGCCAAAATCGCATTATTAGGCGAAAGTAAGTTACAATTCAGCACCCTATCCTAAAGCTTGCTGTTAGGAAGGCATCTGCAGCTTGCAGTGAAAGCGCTTCCAGAGGGGAGTCTAACGAGGGCAAACATTTGATGGTAGCAGCTTCCCTGCGGGAGATACTCTCTTTGCCAAAATCGCATTATTAGGCGAAAGTAAGTTACAATTCAGTACCCTATCCTAAAGCTTGCTGTTAGGAGGGAATCTGCAGCTTGCAGAGAAAGCGCTTCCAGAGGGGAGTCTAACGAGGGCAAACATTTGATGGTAGCAGCTTCCCTGCGGGAGATACTCTCTTTGCCAAAATCGCATTATTAGGCGAAAGTAAGTTACAATTCAGTACCCTATCCTAAAGCTTGCTGTTAGGAAGGCATCTGCAGCTTGCAGTGAAAGCGCTTCCAGAGGGGAGTCTAATGAGGGCAAAGATTTGATGGTAGCAGCTTCCCTGCGGGAGATACTCTCTTTGCCAAAATCGCATTATTAGGCGAAAGTAAGTTACAATTCAGTACCCTATCCTAAAGCTTGCTGTTAGGAAGGCATCTGCAGCTTGCAGTGAAAGCACTTCCAGAGGGGAGTCTAACGAGGGCAAACATTTGATGGTAGCAGCTTCCCTGCGGGAGATACTCTCTTTGCCAAAATCGCATTATTAGGCGAAAGTAAGTTACAATTCAGTACCTTATCCTAAAGCTTGCTGTTAGGAGGGAATCTGCAGCTTGCAGTGAAAGCGCTTCCAGACGGGAGTCTAATGAGGGCAAACATTTGATGGTAGCAGCTTCCCTGCGGGAGATACTCTCTTTGCCAAAATCGCATTATTAGGCGAAAGTAAGTTACAATTCAGTACCCTATCCTAAAGCTTGCTGTTAGGAGGGAATCTGCAGCTTGCAGTGAAAGCGCTTCCAGAGGGGAGTCTAACGAGGGCAAACATTTGATGGTAGCAGCTTCCCTGCGGGAGATACTCTCTTTGCCAAAATCGCATTATTAGGCGAAAGTAAGTTACAATTCAGTACCCTATCCTAAAGCTTGCTGTTAGGAGGGAATCTGCAGCTTGCAGTGAAAGCGCTTCCAGAGGGGAGTCTAACGAGGGCAAACATTTGATGGTAGCAGCTTCCCTGCGGGAGATACTCTCTTTGCCAAAATCGCATTATTAGGCGAAAGTAAGTTACAATTCAGTACCCTATCCTAAAGCTTGCTGTTAGGAGGGAATCTGCAGCTTGAGGTGAAAGCGCTTCCAGAGGGGAGTCTAAGGAGGGCAAACATTTGATGGTAGCAGCTTCCCTGCGGGAGATACTCTCTTTGCCAAAATCGCATTATTAGGCGAAAATAAGTTACAATTCAGTACCCTATCCTAAAGCTTGCTGGTAGGAGGGAATATGCAGCTTGCAGTGAAAGCGCTTCCAGAGGGCAGTCTAATGAGGGCAAACATTTGATGGTAGCAGCTTCCCTGCGGGAGATACTCTCTTTGCCAAAATCTCATTATTAGGCGAAAGTAAGTTACAATTCAGTACCCTATCCTAAAGCTTGCTGTTAGGAGGGAATCTGCAGCTTGCAGTGAAAGCGCTTCCAGAGGGGAGTCTAATGAGGGCAAACATTTGATGGTAGCAGCTTCCCTGCGGGAGATACTCTCTTTGCCAAAATCGCATTATTAGGCGAAAGTAAGTTACAATTCAGTACCCTATCCTAAAGCTTGCTGTTAGGAAGGCATCTGCAGCTTGCAGTGAAAGCGCTTCCAGAGGGGAGTCTAATGAGGGCAAACATTTGATGGTAGCAGCTTCCCTGCGGGAGATACTCTCTTTGCCAAAATCGCTTTATTAGGCGAAAGTAAGTTACAATTCAGTACCCTATCCTAAAGCTTGCTGTTAGGAGGGAATCTGCAGCTTGCAGTGAAAGCGCTTCCAGAGGGGAGTCTAATGAGGGCAAAGATTTGATGGTAGCAGCTTCCCTGCGGGAGATACTCTCTTTGCCAAAATCGCATTATTAGCCACAGTTAAGTTACAATTCAGTACCCTATCCTAAAGCTTGCTGTTAGGAGGGAATCTGCAGCTTGCAGTGAAAGCGCTTCCAGAGGGGAGTCTAATGAGGGCAAACATTTGATGGTAGCAGGTTCCCTGCGGGAGAAACACTCTTTGCCAAAATCGCATTATTAGGCGAAAGTAAGTTACAATTCAGCACCCTATCCTAAAGCTTGCTGTTAGGAAGGCATCTGCAGCTTGCAGTGAAAGCGCTTCCAGAGGGGAGTCTAACGAGGGCAAACATTTGATGGTAGCAGCTTCCCTGCGGGAGATACTCTCTTTGCCAAAATCGCATTATTAGGCGAAAGTAAGTTACAATTCAGTACCCTATCCTAAAGCTTGCTGTTAGGAGGGAATCTGCAGCTTGCAGTGAAAGCGCTTCCAGACGGGAGTCTAATGAGGGCAAACATTTGATGGTAGCAGCTTCCCTGCGGGAGATACTCTCTTTGCCAAAATCGCATTATTAGGCGAAAGTAAGTTACAATTCAGTACCCTATCCTAAAGCTTGCTGTTAGGAGGGAATCTGCAGCTTGCAGTGAAAGCGCTTCCAGAGGGGAGTCTAACGAGGGCAAACATTTGATGGTAGCAGCTTCCCTGCGGGAGATAGTCTCTTTGCCAAAATCGCATTATTAGGCGAAAGTAAGTTACAATTCAGTACCCTATCCTAAAGCTTGCTGTTAGGAAGGCATCTGCAGCTTGCAGTGAAAGCGCTTCCAGAGGGGAGTCTAATGAGGGCAAAGATTTGATGGTAGCAGCTTCCCTGCGGGAGATAGTCTCTTTGCCAAAATCGCATTATTAGGCGAAAGTAAGTTACAATTCAGCACCCTATCCTAAAGCTTGCTGTTAGGAAGGCATGTGCAGCTTGCAGTGAAAGCGCTTCCAGAGGGGAGTCTAACGAGGGCAAACATTTGATGGTAGCAGCTTCCCTGCGGGAGATACTCTCTTTGCCAAAATCGCATTATTAGGCGAAAGTAAGTTACAATTCAGTACCCTATCCTAAAGCTTGCTGTTAGGAGGGAATCTGCAGCTTGCAGTGAAAGCGCTTCCAGACGGGAGTCTAATGAGGGCAAACATTTGATGGTAGCAGCTTCCCTGCGGGAGATACTCTCTTTGCCAAAATCGCATTATTAGGCGAAAGTAAGTTACAATTCAGTACCCTATCCTAAAGCTTGCTGTTAGGAGGGAATCTGCAGCTTGCAGTGAAAGCGCTTCCAGAGGGGAGTCTAACGAGGGCAAACATTTGATGGTAGCAGCTTCCCTGCGGGAGATACTCTCTTTGCCAAAATCGCATTATTAGGCGAAAGTAAGTTACAATTCAGTACCCTATCCTAAAGCTTGCTGTTAGGAAGGCATCTGCAGCTTGCAGTGAAAGCGCTTCCAGAGGGGAGTCTAATGAGGGCAAAGATTTGATGGTAGCAGCTTCCCTGCGGGAGATAGTCTCTTTGCCAAAATCGCATTATTAGGCGAAAGTAAGTTACAATTCAGCACCCTATCCTAAAGCTTGCTGTTAGGAAGGCATGTGCAGCTTGCAGTGAAAGCGCTTCCAGAGGGGAGTCTAACGAGGGCAAACATTTGATGGTAGCAGCTTCCCTGCGGGAGATACTCTCTTTGCCAAAATCGCATTATTAGGCGAAAGTAAGTTACAATTCAGTACCCTATCCTAAAGCTTGCTGTTAGGAGGGAATCTGCAGCTTGCAGTGAAAGCGCTTCCAGACGGGAGTCTAATGAGGGCAAACATTTGATGGTAGCAGCTTCCCTGCGGGAGATACTCTCTTTGCCAAAATCGCATTATTAGGCGAAAGTAAGTTACAATTCAGTACCCTATCCTAAAGCTTGCTGTTAGGAGGGAATCTGCAGCTTGCAGTGAAAGCGCTTCCAGAGGGGAGTCTAACGAGGGCAAACATTTGATGGTAGCAGCTTCCCTGCGGAGATACTCTCTTTGCCAAAATCGCATTATTAGGCGAAAGTAAGTTACAATTCAGTACCCTATCCTAAAGCTTGCTGTTAGGAAGGCATCTGCAGCTTGCAGTGAAAGCGCTTCCAGAGGGGAGTCTAATGAGGGCAAAGATTTGATGGTAGCAGCTTCCCTGCGGGAGATAGTCTCTTTGCCAAAATCGCATTATTAGGCGAAAGTAAGTTACAATTCAGTACCCTATCCTAAAGCTTGCTGTTAGGAAGGCATCTGCAGCTTGCAGTGAAAGCGCTTCCAGAGGGGAGTCTAACGAGGGCAAACATTTGATGGTAGCAGCTTCCCTGCGGGAGATACTCTCTTTGCCAAAATCGCATTATTAGGCGAAAGTAAGTTACAATTCAGTACCCTATCCTAAAGCTTGCTGTTAGGAGGGAATCTGCAGCTTGCAGTGAAAGCGCTTCCAGAGGGGAGTCTAAGGAGGGCAAACATTTGATGGTAGCAGCTTCCCTGCGGGAGATACTCTCTTTGCCAAAATCGCATTATTAGGCGAAAGTAAGTTACAATTCAGTACCTTATCCTAAAGCTTGCTGTTAGGAGGGAATATGCAGCTTGCAGTGAAAGCGCTTCCAGAGGGGAGTCTAATGAGGGCAAACATTTGATGGTAGCAGCTTCCCTGCGGGAGATACTCTCTTTGCCAAAATCGCATTATTAGGCGAAAGTAATTTACAATTCAGTACCTTATCCTAAAGCTTGCTGTTAGGAGGGAATCTGCAGCTTGCAGTGAATGCGCTTCCAGAGGGGAGTCTAACGAGGGCAAACATTTGATGGTAGCAGCTTCCCTGCGGGAGATAGTCTCATTGCCAAAATCGCATTATTAGGCGAAAGTAAGTTACAATTCAGTACCCTATCCTAAAGCTTGCTGTTAGGAGGGAATCTGCAGCTTGCAGTGAAAGCGATTCCAGACGGGAGTCTAATGAGGGCAAACATTTGATGGTAGCAGCTTCCCTGCGGGAGATACTCTCTTTGCCAAAATCGCATTATTATGCGAAAGTAAGTTACAATTCAGTACCCTATCCTAAAGCTTGCTGTTAGGAGGGAATCTGCAGCTTGCAGTGAAAGCGCTTCCAGAGG